>NW_024756438.1:397500-612500 GCF_018991925.1 Homarus americanus | reverse complement strand
GGTGTTTTATCTTTCATTTATGTTTTGATTATCCTCCACGTTTATGTTTATCAGTCGTTGGCCATCGTAAAGGAAGCCTGGCCAGTGACATACACCAGTGAGAGATTGGCCAAGTGTATGAACGTATATACCGTTAATAACTACCTAAACAAATGAACTCTTAGATAAAATAAACAATGTGTTGACTAGAATATGAGTCAGTTCTCGAGCACCAGGAAGATGAAGCGTGGCGAAGATTCTGCCTCATTTAACCTCGAGTCTTAATCCTCAGATGTTCAGTCCATCAGGTCCTGCGGTGGTACGAAATACACCTTTAAATTCGAACTCGGATTGTTGTCTATCGCCTACCCTGTCTGTTCCCTCCCCTGTCTCCCATCTCCCCTCTCCCCTGTCTGCTGCCTCTCCTGTCTGCCACCTCTCCTGTCTGACACCTCTCTTCTCTGCCACCACCCCCCCTCTCTATTACCTCCCCTGTCAGCCACCTCCTTTGTCAGCCACCTCCCCTGTCAGCCACCTCCCCTGTCAGCCACCTCCCCTGTCAGCCACCTCCCCTGTCAGCCACCTCCCCTGTCAGCCACCTCCCCTGTCAGCCACCTCCCCTGTCAGCCACCGTGAGTAATGGCGAATTTCAAACGTCAGACCATTTAAGCTCCGTAACTTTTGAAATTAATGATGCAAGTGAGAGAGTAAAACTAATTTGTGATGGAATTTGAATGTTTTATTTGATAGAATGTGACAATATAAGTTAATTGTTAAAAGTATAATCAAAATATGTCAAACTATCCCGGCCATTTCCTATAACTTTATCACCTCGGCGTTGCTTGTTAAATTTCCTTGTTATTTTATTATCTCACGCGTATGTAAATAATGGCAGGGAAATTATTACAATAAAGGAGAGTTTTCAACACCTCGTCTCTCTCACTTCTCTCTACCAATGAAAAATGTCTTTAGTATTGTGCTACGTGTGTGTGTGTGTATATATGTCTGCCCTAAACTTGTCTGTATGTGTGTTCGTCTATCACACAGTAAATAACTCTCCTGAATAATGAATGTTGTTTAGATTAGTAGAATAAACATGTAGAGTAATGGACACGTGTGAGGGACATGGGTTGTGAGAGACACGGATGAAGGACACGGTTGAGGGACACGGGTAAGAGATATAGGTGTCTTCTTCTCATGCTTCCCCCCATCCCCACGTGTCACCCCTACCCCACGCGTTTCCCCTCAGCTGTTTGTCAATGAGCTGTAAACAAGCCGCTGGTTATCAACACCCAACACAAACACTCTCACTTCGCTAATGAACTAACAGGGGGAGAATATTTCCCCCCTAAAAAAAAATCCTGAATGAAAACAGGGACAGGTGGAGGGGTAACAATAGTATGTTTATCGGTGCATAGTAAATGTCGCAGCTGTGGCCATGAGGGATGACTTCGGTGTATCTATTAATGCAGGTTGAGTGTCGCAGCTGTGGTCAAATAACACGTTGGTATTCGCTGACATATGACAATAACAACTAAATTATTCTAGTTTATTTGCCGTGACGAGAACAGAGAACAAAATATCGTGGTGGTGTTCATGGTTGGGCTACTCTTTACCTGTGGATCAGTTACAGCTGCACCACGTATTACTAAACATCACCTTCCATCCAGTAATATTTATAACACCCGAGAGAGAGAGAGAGAGAGAGAGAGAGAGAGAGAGAGAGAGAGAGAGAGAGAGAGAGCAACATCTGCCTCACCATCATCGTCTTATGATTCATTTGTTGTTCAGGTGTTGACTTAGTCATTAAGGTTGTCAGGTGAGAGTGAGTGAGTCTTTACCGAGGAAACCTGAGGCTGACTGATCCCTGTCCCGCCCCGGGGTCATGACCTGCCTGGTCCAGGGGTCACGCTGAGGGGTCATGACCTGCCTGGTCCAGAGGTCACGCTGAGGCGTCATGACCTGCCTGGTCCAGAGGTGACCGTGTACCCCGTGTTAGGTATCTCACCGCGTCAAGACTAATACAAGTAAGTAATCATTCCATGGAGTCAGAGGCATTTCTTCCAACTCTGGATGACTGAACAGAAATTCTCCAGCCTTTGTGTGGTCGGGACATGTCACTGTGTGGGCGAGATCTTAGCAGTAGAAGGAGAAAAATACCTTTGTCGTCTCAAGTCTCGCTGGATGGTTTTAACAAGGAACATTTGAGGAATTTCATATGTCAGACGATTCTGTTTACGTCTCAGAGTTGTGGAGGGGAGCAGCTGTTGCTCTAGGTTGAGGCGCCTTGTTGAAGACTATAACTGTGTAACTTGCTATCACTGCAGACAGTCAGACACACAGACCGAGAACTTAACTACCCAGCGGTCAGACACACAACTTAAATGGCATCCTTAGCTTGTGGTGCAAACTGTCTTCCTATCAATCATTTTTTGCCTCATAACAATTCTTAATTTTGTATCGATGAAAAAATTGATAATGACAAAAAATTAAAACACAACAGTATCTCTCCATCATAAACACCAACGTCAGTGAACGAGCAACACATGTTGGACATAACTCAATAAACCTGGTAAATAAAGAGACATCCAGGTGACGGACGACCTCGTTAACATGGGACGAGGTAGTACAATGTTTGATGAGTTAACAGTACGTGTTGACACCCCTAAAATATTGGCAGTACCTCACCCCTACCTGAAGGTGTGTGTGTGTGTGTGTGTGCGTGCGTGCTCAATCACCACCACACACAATGACATACACACAGTCCCTCACTCCTACCCTACGGTGTGTGGTAGGACCTGAGTGGGGGAATCAGGTGTTAAGGATAGTTAATAACAACCACTAATAAGGCCATCAGATGGATCCTACATAATTAACTTGAGTAATGAGAACATGTCAGAGTGGCACGTCACCACCTGTCAGCGAACACCACGAAACATTTATATCACTGCCTGAAACAACAGCATGGAGGGTAATATGTATCAGTAACCAGCCGCCATGACAGTACCCATAATGTAGAAAATATCAGAACAACAGAGACTCAAACTGATAACAATAAAACTTGAGACAAATATCGTAATAAACCATAAACGTAAGAATTCTGAAGATAAATAAATATTCCAATTATTGAGTATTTACTGCAGCAGCTGGCTCACTTATCTTACCATATTTACCAAACGTCATTAGTTAAGTGGGAGCTTAGAACTTCTTTATATTTATATCTCCCGTTTAAAGGGTTGTGTCTTCCACCCTTTACTGTCTGTCTGTCTGTCTAGTAATTACTCCATACGACATCATATAATCTTGTATAATAGTTTCCTCTCTTCTTGTGTGTTAATTTTCATCATTATTCTAGTTTGCTATTTAGTGTTTTATTATGCATTATATCCCCCTACGATTATTCTATTTCTTCTTATTATATAAATTCTCAGTATTCCTGTCGTCACTGAGTCTTGTCATCACTCACGAGGTAATTAAACCAAGTGAGTCATTTATATTACCCTGTTAAGTGTCATTTATGACCCTTGTTATGTGTGCACTGTGTTTATGGTTAAATATTTCACCTCTTAGTCACATATTTACAGTAGCCAGCAGCCATAAGTGATGGTTAACTAAGGTATCCAGAATGTAAACAATAATGAAAGTGTGTGTGTGTGTGTGTGTGTGTGTGTGTGTGTGTGTGTGTGTGTGCAGGGGTTGATAATAACGTGGATGGTAGGGATGGAGAGTCATTTTATCAGTGTCTCTTGACTCTGAGCTGGAAGTATGCATCAAGCTCGTCTTTATATACCGGGAATATTTCTTACTTATACCGTGTGTCTCTTTAACCACGAAACGCCAGGAACTGCACACACTCTCCTTTCTCACTTCCCTCCCTCTTTCTCTCCATAGTTTCCCCCCTCTCTCTCTCTCTCTCTCCCCCTCATTCTCTCTACAGATTTCCTTCTATTTCTGTCATTTCCATTTCCCATTTCCTACCTACTATTATCTACACAGAAACACTCGGCTCAACGGGAGAGATTAGTACTTGATGTTTGGTTGAGGTAGGAGACATCACCCGCCACCTTACATTAAGGAGGCGGGTCACCATCAATGTATTGTTGTTCTCCAGGATATAAACAAATATCTTCCACCTGCGCCTGTTGTTACTGTCGACTCTTGCTAACTTATGGCCAATTGATCTTCAGCTGTTTGTAATTTACTGACCAACAAAATATATTTCGTGTTACGTTAGTTACAGTTTCGACGAGTTTAATTACAGTTCGGAGTAATGTTTATTATCGGATAATAAATGGAAGAAAAGCTTACAGAAGTGGTTTAAATGTTGGTGCAGCGGAGTGACGGTCGGGTACAGTGTGGTAGAGCCAGAGAAAAGCTGAGTCTTAAATACAGAAAATAAACGATAATACATGTACCCAGTAATGTATACATGTATCCAGTAATGTATACATGTACCCAGTAATGTATACATGTACCCAGTAATGTATACATGTATCCAGTAATGTATACATGTATCCAGTAATGTATACATGTATCCAGTAATGTATACATGTATCCAGTAATGTATACATGCAGACAGTTTATGTGAAGGTTATTTCCGCATGAAGTAACATTACAGCATCATAAACTAGTAAATATCTCTCTCCTCCTCTGCCTCAACAATAACTTTATGCATCATAAAATCTGCGGCAGAACATTTCATCTCTACATAAATTGGAAACTAAAGTTGTATAATGTTGAGATATCCTGCGTGTAAACATGATAGTTACGTCACTTTAATGCACTGCCGAATTCCTCTTGGGTAATTTGCATATGCGTTAACAATACGATATACAATTTTCCTTCCTGTCAGCTAACGGAAAATAATGACCAAACTTCATGAGATGTAATTAATTTAGTGACTCAATTAGTGGCCAGGGAATTTCTTGTGGTATTCTGAGTCGAGGAAATAGCCTGTGAAACTGTTGCTACTCAGAGGCGCCATGCAGCTGAGGGCCAGGAAGGATGGCAGTGACAGAGACCTAATGTATACGAGGAGTTTTAGGAATGAATGAAAATGAAGAGAGACAACGGTAGTAGACACGTGTGCTGACAGAGGCTCGGTGAAGCAATAGGTATAAACCAGATGGATGACTCGGGGCCGCAGTCTGGAAGGGGGACACTACAGCTGAACACATCTGTCACAGCTGTCACAGAGAACGACTGACAGCGAGTAAAGGACGGGTTTGATGCTGGCCACCTCGACCCACAGTGAGAGCAAAGCAAAACAATAACAAAGATAATAAAAGGAAAATTAATATTAAAATTGAATGGAAAAAACGACAGAGATGTAGAAAGTAGTTTGTAATGTTCACTAAGCGAGACAAGAGGAATGAATCCTTTGGTGAACACAATACAAAATGATTATGGATACGTGCAGGGATACCATATGTAAAATGTATAAAGCTGGGAGGGGGAGGGAGAGTGAGATGGATAGATCTCAGGGAGAACGGGCAGCAGGGAGAGTAGGTGATGGCAGCCGTAGGGGGAGGAGAGAAAGAGAAGAGAGATAGAGGGGACAGGAGAGAGAGTGGACAGGGGGGAGAGGGAGATGTAGACAGATAAACGGAGAGAAAGAAGGAAAGATAGAGAAGAAACATAAAAAATAAACAGTTTATTATTTTTCAGTCAAGATTAAAGAATTATCTGGTTTTTATTACAACTAATGACATGAATATTCAACACACTAATGTATGGAGAAAAAATATCATTTAATTTTAATTTTGTGATGAGGTTCAGCTTAAAAATTACCTCACAGAGACTTTCCCCTTATTAACTAAGTTCAACAGCAGCTGTCACTATCACTGTCGCCGTCACTGTCACTGTCATTATCACTGTCGCCGTCACTGTCATTATCACTGTCACGCCCTGTCATCCTGCCCTGCCCTGACCTACACCCTGACCTACACCCTGACCTACACCCTGACCTACACCCTGACCTACACCCTGACCTACACGCAAGAGATAAAAAGTATATCAGTCTCTCGAGGATGAAGTCTCCCCCTCAGGCAAGAGAGATATATAACCCCTCTGACTCTGACACACGGACAGCACCGAACTCCTCCGTAGAGACAAGTTCTCTCCTTCTCCTCACTATCTCAGTAATCAGCATGTGGATAAGTTCTCTCGGTACAAAAATTATTATTCTGGCAGAGATCCTCACTAGGCCCCCGTCGCCGCCTCCTACAGACACACAACCTGAGGCCAAACTTCCACCAACTATCTTGCGAGTCTAAGAATGTCAGCACCTGCAATATATATTCAACAGCTTGCTGCAGAGAATATTATATTTTTTGTATATGTGTCTTAGGTAATAGTTGAAGCTAGCTCAACCTGACAACACACACACACACACACACACACACACACACACACACACACACACACACAAGATAAGACCTGAAATAAGACAAGCCAACATTCCTCACGGGCCGTCCTCACAATAATCCTAGTCTTGTTTTTGTGTCCAGCCAAGACGGGCAACGTGTGAGTGTAGGTGTATTTTTTACTTACGCACACACACGGTCACACACCCGCTCACACACCACACACACACACACACACACACACACACACACACACACACACACATGCATCGTAGGTGTCATGAAAGTTGTTCAATAAACTTCAGTGAGACACCAGCCTACTGGGGGGAGGGGGGGGAGGAGATCTCTTTACGTCTGTCCCAAGGGCTGTTGAGGGGTAGGGGGTAGGTGAGAGACGTTGGGAGGACTGGTAAGGGGTTGGGAGGGCTGGTGGGGGAGATAGGGAGGGCTATTCTCTTTTGGGGTGATAACATTTAATACATATTTATTTATGATATACAGACACATGTATACCTTAACACATATTTGCTCTACATTCACACGATACATAGTTTTATATATTATACATAATTATTTTTCAGCAATATATTTTGGAAAATAATTACGTGGTGACATTTTCTGTTCATTAATAACATGATTTTTATCCCTTCCCTAGAACTTTGAGTGAGACAAAACACAACATATTTTATTATGTTGATTATTCATTAATTATCTTTCACAGCAATTGACTAATGATATTTCAAAATGAATTCATTATAACCTGAACGTTTGACCAATTTACTGTGTGTGTGTGTGTGTGTGTGTGTGTGTGTGTGTCTGTGTGTGTGTGTGTGTAATGCACCCCCCACCACACACATGTATTGTTTCATCATTCACTCGTTCTACGGTCAATGTTCTATTTCCAGAACAAGAAAACAAGATGAGAAAGTTCAAACATTTATCTAAAGTTCTCAACAACAACATAAACCACAACACAACAACAACACAACAACAACAACAAACACAACAACAACACCAACACAACAATGACGATATATACATGAATATCTTAGGCTGGAAGTTGTTGTATAAGATAAAAGGAGAATATTATCTTAGCAGCCAAAACCTCTGTGGAGAAACCTGAAGAAGTTGTGATGAAGGGAGAGGCGGCGGCGGTAAGTCATATCACCGCGTCCGACTGTCCAGAGGAAGAATGTTACTGGTTGAAACTCTGCCAGACCTTCACACCCACACTTTTGGCAGCCACCGTCCACCCGTCCCGTCTCCCACTACACCTTGACACCCGCACTTCTGGTAGTACCTGGTGACCGTAAAGAAGTCTCACCAGTCACCAGCAGAGCCTAGTGACCGTAAAGAAGTCTCACCAGTCACCAGCAGAGCCTAGTGACCGTAAAGAAGTCTCACCAGTCACCAGCAGAGCCTAGTGACCGAGAAGAAGCCTCACCAGTCATCAGCAGAGCCTAGTGACCGAGAAGAAGCCTCACCAGTCATCAGCAGAGCCTAGTGACCGAGAAGAAGCCTCACCAGCAGGCACCACTACCAAAGCTGTATAAATAATCCAATTTTTGCCTGGCCGCTTCACAATATATCAAAGACTTGGAGAATTCAAGTAATTTTATTCCTATGGCTTCTTGTACACTTGGCCCGTGTTTACAAGGGACTGTGTACACTGTTCCTGTTAGATGGTTCTGGGAGTCCTACTTTAACACAGTACCACAAAGGTCCTTCAAGGATCTAGTTTATAAGTCGCTGTCGCCATCTTTCTCACACTAAAATACAAAGAGGAAATATAAGTTGTCCGCCGTCCATCTAGCGAGGGAACACGGGGAACCTCTCAGGAGCCGCATTAGTTTACCCCTCTCTCTCTCTCTCTCTGGTGGTGGTGGTGGTGGTAGTTGTGTGTCGTAGTCGTGGTATATGGTAGTGTGTATATTAGTGAACCAAAGACGTGGCTAAACATCCCTAAACACTCCAACACACACACACACACACACACACACACACACGTCTTTAAATACTCTAGCTGTAAGTCATAACGTCTGCATATGAAAGTCTTAAATCATCCTTCATCCTACGTAAAGAGGCCGTAACTTCCCCATGAAAGTGTAAGACACATTTTACACTGAATTAAAGTATTAAGGAGACGAGAATTTAATGTTGTAACTGGATGATAACTCCTGGAATTATGGATAACGAGACGCCTCAAACGCCAGTAACCCAGCACTCTATGTGAGGGAGGGAGGGAGGAAGGAGGGAAGGAAGGAGGGAGGAAGGAGGGAGGGAGGGAGGGACTGTGGCGTTCCTTCTATCATAAACTATAATAAACGTTTATTACATCGGCCTCAGAAGACCAGGTGACTCAGAGAGCAGAAGTTGGGTGACTTCCTGCAGCACTAAACACCACACACGAGTCGCTAAACTAAGGCCACCTGTCACACCTTCACCTGCAAGTACTGGTAACTAGCAGAGGCTTAACTGGTACAACTGTCACACATTATGTAACTAAATGTTAATGTTTAGGGGAGGAGTTTCACCAACAAGCGTCAACATTAACACACTAAACATTAACTTGGTGACACACATTGGTGGAACTAATCTCACGGTTCCATAACCTATTTCCTTCACTTGTTGACGTATTTTAAGTGTGCCTCATACCCCTGACTGACTGACTGTACTACTACTGCGGTGACGTCACACATCATTGAGCCAAATGATGGTGATGTCACATATCAGTAAACCAGGTGGGGATGACGTCACACAGTTCCGAATATTTGTGAATCATTTCGGTTTTTAGAGAGAAAATGAAGCCATAAATCTAACACAACACGACATAGCCAGTCTTGTCGGCCATGTTATTAACTCGTATTTTCCCCAAGTGACAGATGACAAAAACACTTCAACAAGAGACAATATTTGTTATTTATGTTGACAGCGACAAATACTCCGCCAAAATATTGTTTAAAAAAAAGTTTGGCAATATTGTGTTTTTGTTTTGTTCGTGAGAGTTGTTGTGTAGACTGGAGTAATATGTAACTAAACTGCACCCGAGGCCTGCTGGTGACCTGAAGTGGTGACCTTAAGTGGTGACCTGAAGTGGTGACCTTAATCTTTTAATATTTGACCTTATGAATATAGTGAATCTGGTTAATGTCTTGGTGACTGTCTGTATGTGTATGGGAGATGACTGTTTGTGTGAGGGGGGCAGGGTCTTGGTGACTGTGTGTAGGCAGAGAGTGAGCATTGTACACCTCTGTCTGCTCTTGACTGAGCGAGAGAGAGAGAGAGAGAGAGAGAGAGAGAGAGAGTTCTTTAACAGTACAACACCTTATGAGACAAACCTCAAACTGCTATTCCTCTTCCCCATCCTCCTCCTCCTCTCTCTTTCTCCATCTCTCCCTCTCATCTCTACCTAATTCCTCTTCATTAATTCTCTTCCCATCCTCTCCTTTCTTCTCTAATATACCTTCTTTCTTCTCCCCTCACCTCTTTCCTTTCCCTCATAACGAGACAACATTTCTCACCTCACCTACACTGAGGTATTTCTCACCCTGTCACCGCAATAACACCTCATCTGTATCGCATCTCGTCGACTGAGAATTCTTACATGAAATATATAATAATTCTCACCTTGTCTCACGAATGTACAAACTCTTATCAGAATTACTCTTCATCTGGACAAACTACAAGTTACTGAAGCAACTCTTTTATTGTTACAGGATAATAACTTGTTTTAGTATGGAATAAGGTTGTGTTATAGTGACATAGAATAGTTACTTGTTATAGTGAGTTTGAGGCCAGATATACACCATCACTATACATGGAAGGCAAGACACATCACCCTCACTATATCTTAAGACAAATCAAATTGACGATTACACATTATGGTGACACTCGACACTCTGGTCTTGGTATTATAATATTAATGGTGGAAACTGTAGTGGGAACACGTAATGGTTCCTGTAAACACCAAAATACCTTGATGGGGTAATTTGCCTTGAGGATCATGACATTAATGAACTGTTTATTGTACAGTAATGTGTGTGTGTGTGTGTGTGTGTGTGTCGTCTAGCTGAGCCTCATTTGTTAAGTGTTGCCAAGTTACTTTACTGTAGGTGTTGCAAGTGTCGAGACAACTTAACACATTACTACACCATCAATGTCGCCAGGAAGTGTTAATGTGAGATACACTACAACATTATACACTGAAGCGAGGAAACTACTGCAGGTAATTGTTGACTCTGTTGGTAATCTATGTTATGTGTGTGTGTGTGTGTGTGTGTGTGTGTGTGTGTGTGTGTTTACAGTATTGGTTTATATATCTGCCACGAGGGTACAGCTACACTACCTGGCGCACGCTAGTACACACACACACACACACACACACACACACACACGATGGAAAGGAGCAGATGAAAGAGAGAACAATAATAGCGTAATAATTATCTTCAAAGTTCAGGTAAAACTTTCTTACACCTGAAAAGTTTGGTAATTAATATCCAGGTAACATCTGACTCGCCCCCCTGCCCTGACCACTGTATTCTCGCAGGTGATAACACGTGAACAAGACACAGTAATAACAGAGAACAAGAACACAAAAATAACAACATAACACAAGTCAGTTCTTAGATACAGATATTGAACCAACTCTATTTATCACAGTAATATCCTGAGGTGGAAGGTGAAAGGCTCCTTGCTTAATGCCCTAATGTGTTCTGGCGACTTATGTTTCCCGAGGGTAATTAACATTTAATATTCCAGTCGGATTGAGTTAGATTCAGTCACTATAAGACTGAGGGTGACGGCAGGGGGATACAGTGGGACGATTATGAAGGCGGGTAGGAGAGGCTCGGTACTCGGGCCTCTGGTGTGTGTGTGTCTGTCACTCTGGTTTGTCGTTCCCGGACACAACTCACAACGTAACGCAAGACCAACAGCAGTACACGAGACCAACAGCAGTACACGAGACCAGCAGCAGTACACGAGACCAGCAGCAGCACACGAGACCCAGCAGAGTACACGAGACCAGCAGCAGTACACGAGACCAACAGCAGTACACGAGACCAGCAGCAGTACACGAGACCAGCAGCAGCACACGAGACCAGCAGCAGTACACGAGACTCCCACGGTACACAACAACATCTGCCGCGTCTCACCCATCAACATAAATTAGTCTCTGTTTGGTTCCTACACATACAACAGGTCGGCACTAACGAACGCTTGATTGGTTAGTATCCCTGACCAATGAGAGACGATTTATGGTGAAAATAAACATGTAATGGTAAAAACAGCGAGAGACACTGCATTTATTACGGTATAAACAAAGCGATGTGTCAGCCTCTGTATAAACAAGTGCAGACAACATAAACAACAAACGAATTAAAACTCGTGTAGGCCAAACTACTATGAGGTCATATTGTATGTCAACAAAACACCCGGAAGGAAAAACTTTCTCTTGAAGCTTGTTAAAAAGAGACGAAGTTAAGGTGATGGCTGGAGTGTTAACGAGAATTAATGTGTCTGTGTTGTGATGGAGGAAAGTTATGTAAACAATGGACTTAACGACCCGTCTGTGTAGTGTTGTTCCTTATGGTAATGTAGTCGTGAGTGTCTAATTATATCATCAACACCTCCTCTACACCCATGCCCCCTCTTCCTCCTCCTCTTCCCATGACCCCTCCTCCTCCTCCTCTTCCCCTGCCCCTCCTCCTCTTCTTCTCCCCATTCGCCCCCATTCCTCCTTCTCCTCACCTCCAAAGGTCCTTGTTGATATAAAACACTTCCCCCTGACTGACCAGGAAGATCATCACTGTACAGATGATAACAGAAATGAGAGGAAAGAAAAATTATTAAGAGTTTTGATGGTAAAGACAAATGGGCCGAAAGCCAAGGCCTGACCTAACCTGACCTGACCTAACCTAACCTGACCTGACCTAACCTAACCTGACCTGACCTAACCTTACCATCGTGTAGCAAATAGTTACATCACAACTTTTAGGGAAGGAGAGAATGGTGTACCCGACAGCTTAGTAGCATTCACCAGCGAGTATATAGGCTCAAGCTGACAGCATACAGCATCACCTGATAGTGTAAGCTTTTAGTCAACGTAGTAATATTAACCAAGGAGTAAATAAGCTTAAGCTGACGTTTGAATAATAACGCATTCTCCTCGTTTATCATTAATCACAACTTAGAGAGAAATGACAGGTAGAAGAAGAGTCACAGCTAGGTGGGACAGGTGGGGGTGGTACCTGTGATGACATAATTCACTCAATTGGCAATATTAAACATTTATGACTCACTCTTTTGCAACAATTGTTATTAAAAAATTTCACGTTTATTATTAACGAATGTGCAACAAAATCGAGTGTATCTAATTAATTTTTTGGCGATTTCGTTGTCAGGTTTATTGTTAGTTAATGACAGGAATTAAATTTGGTGCAGAATGAAGCTACGTTTAACCTCATTCAATAAACAGCAAGACACAATGACTGTAATATATAATCGTTTATGATTTACCTGTTTCATATTAATTAGTGATGTCAGCAGGCGGTATCAGCTGGTGGTGGCAACAGGTGATGATTAAAATGTATATATCAAAGGCTTTAATAAGTTACTACCATCACTATGTCAATAACCTTCACCACCACCTCAACACCATCTCCACAATCATTACCACAAAAGCAACAATCACCATCTCAATAACCTTCACCATCACAACAGCTATCATCACCTCAACAACAACCATCACCACCACAGAACAAGTTGTCTAGTTCGACAACCTCCACCTGGTGTAATAAGTCACCTGGTCACCCTCAGAACACCTGGTCATCTGCTACTCAAATATTACCTCTCAGGACTCGAACCCAGGACTGTTAGGTGAGGGTTTTAGATGATACCCGCTCGACTACCACTGTCTTGCCTCTCGTCTGGCCTGTATCGTAATACAGGTGTTGCGACTAAATATATCTAACAAGAAAAACCTTTTGTTGCGGGAGGTTTTAAATCTTCCTCACACCGTAATTATTTTAACATCAATATATTCTTCTTCCGGGACGAGAATAATAGAGACCAAATTCTTCCTGGGAAAAGAAACACCTTCGTGGTATAATGAAGATATTTAAGAGGTATCCTGAAGACGTTATTAGTGTGTCAATAGTGCAATAACCTTTTGATACAACCTGGCGCCAACCATCGTTCAAGACTCTCATTATTATCGTTCAGAAGATGAGTTATAGAAGTCTTATATTATATTAATGAATTTCTTCTTTCACACCTCTCTCTCTCTCTCTCTCTCTCTCTCTCTCTCTCTCAAGCACAATAACCAACGTCTGGCAACTTTTAACACACAACTCACCCCTCACACCCCCACGCCCCCATCCCCACCTCATCTCTGTCTTAGAAATTAAACGAGTCTTTTTCATTTGGTTCATAAGACGTGTTCCTTCCACTAGGTGACAGATAAAGCCTCTGGGTGTCTTAGGTCTGGTAACACAACAATAAACCATCAATACACATAACAACAAATAGTCTACGCTTCTCTCCCCTTCCTCTCTCCTGTCCTCTCTCACTTCCCTCCCCTATCACCTCTCACCACACCAGGGATACACACAAACGGGTCTCTGAGTCAACCAGATAAGCTAGACTGCCAGACTGACGCTCCTGGTTCAGTCTACATAAACATTAGTCTTGAGTTTAGATAAATTCACCGCTGACTCCTTCGCGTCGGGGAGCTTCCTGAGGGCTCTATCTGACTAGGAGGTCCTGTTGCTTGGTGGTGGGGAGGAGGTTGTGGGGTGTGATCAAGGGGAGGAGGGGGGGGTTGTGGACGTCTTGTGGGGATTGGGGAGCTTAGTGTGCGTATGTCTGGGGAGACGAGGAACAGGAGGAGGAGGAAGGTGGGGGGGCGTGGTGATGGGGCGTGGCTTGATGTTCGTCTTGAGGGGAGAGAGAAGACAATAGTGGTAAGACATATAGACATAGACGGGAAGTGGCAGAGGTCTATGTCCAGTAGGTGGGATATGGTCACTTCCCTCACCCACTTTTATCTCCCCTCTCCCTATATCTATGGTCACTTCCCTCCCCCCATCCCCCCTTTATCTCCCCTCTCCCAATCTCTATGGTCACCCCTCCCCCCACCCCTTTATCTCCTCTCCTATATGGTCACTTCCCTTTATCTCCCCTCCCTATCTCTATGGTCACTTCCTTTATCTCTCTCCCTATCTCTATGGTCACTTCCCCTTTATCTCCCCCTCTCCCTATCTCTATGGTCACTTCCCCCCCTTTATCTCCCCTCTCCCTATCTCTATAGTCACTTCCCTCGTTTCCCCTCGACCAGACCCTCAGCGGCGCCACCAAGACCAAGGCTGAGAAGATTCCGCCCAATAAAGGGAAGTTGATTTGACGAAGATTTTTTCCCCTTACTGTCTTCTTCGTCTTCTTCTTCTTTCTTCTTTCTTCTTTCTTAATTCTCATTTAATCTTCCTCCTCATTCAGAGTTACACTGTTATCATGTTACATTGTTATACCGTGTCATCCTACTGGTGTTATCATGTTACATTGTTATGTCATGTTACAGTGTTATTATGTTACTTCGTTATATCATGTTATATTACTGGTGTTATCATGCTACACTGTTATCATGTTACATTTATGATAACTTCTCCACATACAGTCAATATGCAGCTCAGGCTTGTACTCTCATCGTACTCAGTGTAATATATTTACATAATGTCCTCGTGTGTGTGTGTGTGTGTGTGTGTGTGTGTGTGTGTGTGTGTGTGTGTGTGTGTGTGTGTGTGTGTGTAGCTGAAACGTCAGAGGTGAAGTTTCATGGCGCCACTGGAAAACTGATGCCTGATTGGTTTAAGATTCCTGCCAAAATGTGATGTGGTGACCATAGTACACTGGACAGACAAGAAGCAGGTTTGACGTGGCTGAGGAAGGTGGAAACGGTGGAAGGAGTCCGACACATAGCAAAGACCTTAACTTGAGTATACATTATATTGTTGAGAGTGTGTGAGTCGAGGAAAGTGGTGGAGGAATAGGATAGGTTATTTTTTGTATATAGGATGTAATATTGTGTACTAGACTTGAAATTTCGTAACATTATGCAAGTAAAAGAACGGTGACGTTATATAATGTTCTTCGTATTGTATTGATTGGTGTACTTCAACCCTCGTTATGGTTTACTGAATTTTCACTAATTATTGTTAACGTAACTTGTTTGTCTGCTGAGTTGTGAATACTTGTTAACTTGTCTTTTGATTCGTGTGTTGGTACGTGTGTCAGATGCTTTATTTTTTTGTTTAAGGAATTTGTATTTTAATTTACTCCAGTGTATTGCTTATTCCTTCATTTATTAATTTAATTGGCGACCTTGTTATTTCTTACTGTTACCGGAGTGGTCAACTATGGTTTGACGCAATCTAGGGCCACCAGTCCCTATCACTGTGTGTATATTTGTATGTATGATTGTTCGTTTACCTGCAATTCATACCTGTATCAGTTCAATTACTGAGTTATTGTGATTCAGTAAAATAAAACTATTACAAAAGTATAAAAAGGGAAAACATATTTAAGCCATAAACTACTAAACTATTTTTTTCCCTCAACACAACAAAACAGTAACATTTAGTTTACCCCAACAACGACTACAGTTTATCAGGGAATTTGTACCTCGTATGGGAAGGTGAGGTATTTACCCTATTTACAAACAAACTAGACCCATACTGGTAAACTTTTATATAAATAACCAAAAAAATCATAAAAAAGTAAAGTTATTATTATCACAGTTGTCAAAGGGAAAATATCTAAGTTTCCTCTCTGACTGGCAACTATGAATTAATTTTTACGTTGGTTCAGGCAGACTCAGGCGGTGGTGGTCGACCGGGGAGTTTTGGCTTACATAACTTTACCTTCAACTGTGACTAAGTATTAAAATCCTTCGTATTATTTGTGTTTTTTGTTTGGACCAGATAGTGTTATGTTGGTTGTTGTTGTTGTTGTTATAGTGGTGTTATGTTGTTGGTTATGAGAAGTTGTTGTTGTTGTTGTTGGTTATAAGAAGTTGTTGTTTTTGTTGTTGTTGTTGTTGTATGATAAGTTATGATCATGTTTGTTGTTTTGATTTATAACCTCCTTCATTTCTCTTCCTTCTATGATTTTGTTTTTGTTTTATTATTACGAGAACCAACACCAAACATTATCTTTTACTCCTCTTCTCTGCTGTACAATTTATATATCCCGAATTATTAGACCATTTATGGCACCGTGTGAACAAAGAGATTATAAAAGTACTCTCTCTCTCTCTCTCTCTCTCTCTCTCTCTCTCTCTCTCTCTCTCTCTCTCTCTCTCTCTCTCTCTCTCTCTCTCTCTCTCTCAGAAGGCAGCCGTCTGTATCGACAAAGCTGAGTCAGATCTTCAGTGGACCCTAGCTGTTCTTCTTTTGAGTTTTAAGCCGCTATTTTTTTATCTGCCTCTTCCTTAAGTTCTTCTGCTCTTTTATTCTCCTCGTCCTTGGTTTTTAACTTCTTCTTCCTCTTTATTCTTTGTTCTCCATCTTCCCTCACGTACCGTCGGCCCCTCATGTACCCTCACCAGCGTACCCTCCGGTCTACCTCCCACCTCCCGCCCAATAACGGCACCTTTTGGGCCAACAGTGCGCAGTTAGTCGTACCCAACCAGACGTCCTCACCACCTCAGGGCCGAACCCTCGTCTGCCTCTTCAGCTGTGAGCCGCAAGAATGATGGGGACGAACCCGAGTACGTCCAGGAAGCTTAAGCTAGCTAATCAAGAAATGGCTTTATGCTTTCGAGTTTCTTGGTTCTTTAAATCGATTCTTTTGTTCTCCAGTTTGATAGCACCGTGACGCAGAGTAGCGGAGTGTGGCAGTTTTTACGAGCTAACAGTCCTCCACGGTCTCACAGGAATACTAAACTTGTGGAAGATATTACAAGTTTCTTATATAAGGCACACACACGAGAGGCTTTGTTTTATCAGTCTTTGTTCCCAGTGCTCATGGAGAACAAAGGCGGTAAGATTTTTCATAACAGTCGAGTCTCCCAGGGCCCTGTGTCTACCAGGCCCTGTGTCTACCAGGCCCTGTGTCTACCAGGCCCTGTGTCTACCAGGCCCTGTGTCTACCAGGCCCTGTGTCTACCAGACCCTGTGTCTACCAGGCCCTGTGTCTACCAGGCCCCGTGTCTACCAGGCCCCGTGTCTACCAGGCCCCGTGTCTACCAGGCCCCGTGTCTACCAGGGCCCTGTGTCTACCAGGCCCCGTGTCTACCAGGCCCTGTGTCTACCAGGCCCCGTGTCTCTACCAGGCCCTGTGTCTACCAGGCCCCGTGTCAGGCCCTGTGTGTCTACCAGGCCCTGTGTCTACCAGGCCCCTGTGTCTATCTTCAGGGCCCTGTGTCTACCAGGCCCCGTGTCTATCTTCAGGGCCCTGTGTCTACCAGGCCCCGTGTCTAACAGGCCCTGTGTCTACCAGGCCCTGTGTCTACCAGGCCCTGTGTCTATCTTCAGGGCCCAGTGTCTACCAGGCCCTGTGTCTATCTTCAGGGCCCAGTGTCTACCGGGGACACGTGTCGACAATAGCCACAAATCGCCCACATAACAAAACATAAACAAGGAAGTTGACGCTGTTGTTTTTGGTGTCACCGTTTATACGACTATAGTGATCATCATTAGCGACAACTGCTGCTCGTTAGGTGTCATTACCCAAGATAACTCCACCCTTTGTGTTTACCTCCTGAGAATTAAAACAAGGCCAGACATATAATATTTACCATGGATTTTAGTGATAGTAAATCCTTGTTGATTTATCTGTATACGTACTGAACTATATGTCATGTACAGCAGAGTGAAAAATATAGAGAGAAATATATTGCTGGTAACGAGGGTGGGGGGGAGAGAACACATCAAAGCAAAACCCACGAATTTATGGGTTTAACGTACTATGATTGGTCTGTATTCAGTATGACGTGGTGTGATTGGTCAGGTTACGTATCCAATATGATGTTCTATGATTGGTCTGTATTTTGTATGACGTGGTGTGATGATTTCGAGTGACCAGTTTTATGTGTTATGATATGAGACTTTCGTGGTAAAAAACAATAATTTAAGGAAATTCATTCGGTTTTTACTTACAATTAACCCTCAGACCTCAGGCAGTCAGACACATGCATCAGAATGAGTGAAGTGGACTAAGTAGTGTAGTGAAGATGGTGTGTATGTGTTGACAAGCGAGCAGGAGAGGGGAACACCCACCTTGGTGTTAGTTATTAGTAGGTACTCCTGAATGTGCTGCTTAAGGATCTGTTAACCAAAATTTGATATCTTGATTATAACTTGTTCAAATGGCTTTTAGAAAATGTTCAAATGATTTTTAGAATATTTTAATTACTTTTGAAATGCTAATTACTCGCCACTTATGGGTTTTCGAGGTCATTTCTTGGTGCTTGTGTATTATTCTGGATGTACTTAAATAGTTAGGCACATTAAATTTTAGTTCAGAGAAAACGTATTTTTGGCCAAAAATCCTTTAAGGCTTTAGACTTACAATTTTTGTAATTTTCGGCTAAAAAATGGATTTTGTTCAAAATTTCAGTATAGGTACCAGGGCTGTGGAGTCGAAGACAAAACCTTCGACTCCGACTCCGACTCCTCAAATTTTTATGCTTCCGACTCCGACTCCGACTCCGACTCCTTGGCCTATTTGTAACAACTATTTCTACCATCCTCATTGTAATTTGTATGTTGTAACCTGCATAGGTAAAAAGTAAAACACCGTGGCTATACTGCTACAGCTTTATTAATGATCTGGACGATATTTAAGAACTACAAAAAGATGATAGGCTTGACTTTCAAAGTTTCAATCAAAAGAAAAATAAATTTATTAAGAATTCAAGATATTAACTAGAAAACACCATTTACATGTATATCTAAAAGTTCGATCTCAGCATATGAATTTTGTTTAAGCTCATAATCTGATGTGGATCTAAATGATGATCCTACAATTCCTTTTAAAGTAAAGTTATATATTTATGTACATTAAAGAAATGAATACCTTATTAAGGAAAATGGATAAACCTTACATGATTAAGTTATTAAATTAAATTTGCCTTAATCTCACCAAAAACAGGTTGTAGCTAATTGTTTTGTACAGGTACACACACTAGTACAGGTACACACACTAGTACAGGTACACACACTAGTACAGGTACACACACTAGTACAGGTAATAACACACACAAACATTACTCAGGAACAGGTAACATGCACCACAGTCCTGTATACACACAAAGTATACACACACACTGTTTAGTTTTTTAGTATGATCGTTTTACTTCCTGGACAGATATTTTCTCATGAAATATTAAAACTTTTTATGAAAAGTATTAACGTTGGTGGCGGCAGAAATATTGCTTTACAAAAAAAATAATAGAATTTATCTCGCTCCATTTTTTTTTTTTTTTTACTTTTTTCATGCAAATATAAAATAATTTTCTTTCCTTTGAAGTTTAGTGTGACGCATTATATTATTTAAAACTATTATTATTTTTTGTCACCTGTTATCTTCCTCGTATATACATTAGTTGTACAATATGTTCTTTACACTTAATAATGGTGTGACGTAGTTCACTCTTCTCACCGCCCTCTCCACTTACCCACATGAAAACCTGTGCTGACTGGTAATTTGGACCCCAGTTCTAGTAGGCCCCAACCTGACCTAACTATTATTACTCCTACATTGCTTCATAAATACACTATAACATGACCTTCTCTCTACGTCTGTTATATACAAATCATGTATTATTTACCCCTGTATATCACTATGTATTGTATGTATGTATGCTAACGCGTCATGGTCTAGGCAGGTGCGTCAGTTTAATTACCTTCATGAATAATTCTATCGTAATGTTGTATTTGTGTGATAATATATATCTTTCGTCTCCAGAATAAATGGACACAGTAATTCTAACTTATTCCCGAGTGTGTGTGGAAAATGTATGAGTTTCTTAATCAAAGTAGAGAGGAAATGTACAAGTGATGGTGTAGTGTGTGTGTGCGAGATGAAGGAACTCCAGGATTTTAACTTTTGTAAACAGCTGTGGAGTGAGACGGCTATAAACTCGAACGTTGGAAACATCTGCAAAACTTTTAGAATGTTTTAGTGTTGGGAAGTTGTTTGTTTAGTTTCCTCTTTATTTTCGAGGGGAACTTGATACAACTTGAGTGAAAGGTAATTAACCTGACAACTTACTTGGTGTTGAAGATAACACCTGTCGCCTTTACTTAAATATTAACATAACACCTGTCGCCTTTGCTTAGATATTGACATAACATAACACGTGTTGCCTTTACTTAAATATTAACATAACACCTGTCGCCTTTGCTTAGATATTGACATAACATAACACGTGTTGCCTTTATTTATATATTAACATAACATCTGTCGCCTTTACTTATTTATTAACATAACATAACACCTGTCGCCTTTACTTAAATATTAACATAACACCTGTCGCCTTTGCTTAGATATTGACATAACATAACACGTGTTGCCTTTATTTATATATTAACATAACACCTGTCGCCTTTACTTATATATTAACATATCATAATAAAGTATCCCTTACCACTCTCGTTCCCCCTCCTTACTGTGGCAGGTGAGATTAATGAGTTAGATAATTAACAAGGTGATTCCATATATGCTTATACCACATCACCTTAGTGACTTGTGTACCCGCGAACTGAAATACTTTGTCTCTGGGTGAACTATGAACACCCTGGGATCGAACGAAAAGATGCTTAGGATAGGAGACGAGCGCTATAGCCACTCAGCCACCGCACCCTATGTACAAGACGTGACCACCACCTAACGGATCGTTAATTGGGATGAAAAACTGAACTGTGGTCGTTGTGTTGTTGTCTCGTGTCTCTCATCATAAACAAAGGTGATAAGGTGGAGGTGGTTGGAGTAGGAGGTCAGTAGTATTGTCGTGAGAGAGAGGCTCATCCTCCAGTGAGTGTTTACCTGTATGAGGATGACCGTACGTGTCTAGAGTTCGCCTGTTCCTTGGACCTGTAATGTAAAACGACACTTGAACATGAACGACAAACTCCGCTGTTGGTGCTTTAAAAATTAGTTAAGCTGTAAAATCCTTTTAAATATTTTTTGTCAACGCAGTGAAAATTGACACGAGACATTTTGAGAGGCTGTAAAGAAACGTTCCCGAGTGAAGAGATGACTGATCGAACAATAGTGCCTGTTTGTGTGTTCGTAACTTTTTTATTATAAATTATTTAAAAGTAAGTAAGATAATGTTAATTTTTCCACCGATTTTATATATGAAAGACCATCTGCCTTAAAAACACTGAACTGTGAAGGAATTTCTAGGATGACCGCCGGGCCATCATCATACACCTGACTCACTCCTCAACACAACACAACCTGAACTCCGCCAGATGGGATACAGCAAGTGTCCCCATGACCTTGACCTTTTGACCCCAGAAGTATAGCGTGACCCTCATATCTCAGGATGAAACTGCACGTCATGTTAGGTAATCATGTCATTATTTGTCCTTAGAGTATCCTGCAGACACGCAAGCAAATCAACAGCGGGTATCAAACACGGCAGTCGGAAACATCCTTTGAAGAACTAAGTGCATCAAAGCCTATCCATTCGTCTTTGAAAGGATTCCATGCCTACAGATGGAATTTAACGTGTTGTATGGATGTGTCAGTTTATATGTACAACCTTATTGAGAAGTTAAAATACTAACTTATTAACATTTAAAGTTTAGTGGATGAATTAAGTTAAGAATAAATATTGAATATCGCTGTTAGTTGACTTTCGATGTTGTTTTGTTTTTTAAGTTTCATATAAATTTCTGTGAATTAGGTTTCTCATGTCCACTGGGACTTTATCCATCTCTCTCAACGTTCTGCTCCCGAAACTTGTACTAAGATTTTGCGTAGAATATAACATAAACATCTAAGTAAGAATGTAGGGATAATATCATTGTTCTAGCTCGTCTTTGTCCCTCACTAAACAGATTCATAGAAGAATAATGAATGTACAGGTACTCAGAAGCTTACAACTCAGGCTGTAAAATATGACGTTCTCGTCTGCATTATCCTCACTGGTTTACATTAACGTCCTAAGCTTATATGTGGAATCTTGCAGCGAGAAAATAAATTGGCAGGAAAGGTGAGTGGTGAGGCCGCCCGTCGTGTTCCCAGATACTCGATAAGCTCAAGACTCTAGACAACATATGAAAGAAATTGCTTAAAAACGCTGGAAATCTTGATGTGGTAATTCCACATACCCAATTTGAAATGCATTGCTATTTTGAGGCAATGTGTTTATAATTTCAAGAACCACGAACAATAACCACGCAAGCTGCCCCTCCCCCCCCCCTATTAAACCACGATAACAGAACAATGACTTGATAGTTAGGATACAAGTAAACGAAGAAGAGCCGTTAAGCTATATTTTGTAAGCTACATGTATAACATACGTAGAGTATACATATACTTTGTATTATATGCACACAGATAAACACACAGTCATGAAATAGTTGTATCTCCACCAGATCTTACGGTTTGTGATGTTATTCAGTATTGGTGAAGTTATTGTTCAGTAATCCAGCCAAATGCACTTGTTGTCATTCTTAGTGTCTTATTATCACAAGTAATACCTTACAATAAATTAACATATAGCCTTAAGAATAATGTCTATATATAAACTATTTAAATATCTTGTTATATATAGGATAAGATTAGATATATATTATTTATTCTTCATATCTTTGGTAAATATTTATTTATATATATATATATGGGTCTTCACGCACTTAACACTAAACACACTTTTAACAGGATTTAATAATATTTAACATTTAGGGTAAAACAACAGGATTATTACTTGGTTATTATATTATATATATAAACTCAACTCTCAGCAATAACTAATGTCGTGTGTGTGTGTGTGTGTGTGTGTGTGTGTGTGTGTGTGTGTGTGTGTGTGTGTGTGTGTGTGTGTGTGTGTGTGTGTGTGCGTGTGTGTGTTTTACATAACTCCATAAAGAAAGTGTTGGTCATCGCTGTAGCTCGACCTCCTCATTAGACAGTTCAACACAACAGATGACTCCCCAGGTAAGGACTACACATTATGGTAAAGATGTGAACTTGGAGTAACTTGGCTTCAGTCTCTATCTACCTTGACCATCGTATGTTATCTTTTATATTATCTAATGAAACAATAAGATATGGGTTTTCACTATTATCTTACAGGGTTCAAGCTTTCATAAATAAACTCAATTATTAGTATTAAGCGACCATTTTACTCTATGGTCGCAAATTTCTAAGATCAAACCTAAGGCACTTGTGGTATTTAGACCTTGAAAATCAGGAAACAAGCGGTAATTTTTGTTTTTGTTTTAGGTGCGTCACACTCCAAGGGTGAAAACAGAGGAATATTATCTCAATGAAAATTTATATTAGTTTGATACTGTCGTGCAAATGTGATTATATAATCGAAAAGTTTTGTAAGAAGAGATATAGAAATATAGGTTAGATTCTCCAAAATATAACACGTTCTTCTATACATCTCTATCAAAGAAAACAATACTATTTCAAGCACTGACTTTTCAAAATTGTGTGGAACGCCAGCTGTCACCTGATGGTATGGTTGTCAATGTTATTTGAAAAGTCAGCTTAAAGAGACAATATCGCTTTCACAGTCAATAATATCACACTGAATTAATATAATATCAATGATTATATAAGTACATACATTTATCTACAACTACAGATCCACCCAAATAAATATAGTGTATGGTTACACTATATGATATCTAACTAGGATAAAATATTTTGAATTACCAAACAGAGGAAAAGATCCCCATGGTTATCGATCACTAAACAGTACCAATATCTGTCTGGCTTATCTGTTTACTACCTACCATCACTGTGATCGATAGTCAAGGGGGTCGGTAACATATCGCTGTATTCCACAAAGCTCGTCTGTATGGGAGAGTTAACCCAAAAGCCAAACTTACTAACCGTTCGGGCAGCCGTTTTGTTCGGTGTTATTTTTCTATAACCTTTATTGTCGAGCATAGGAAAAAAAATGGTGTACCCGGAGAAAAGTTGCGAATTTGATAGTGTCACACTGGATAACACCCTTCCTATATTGATGTACAGGGGGTAATAAAGGTAACTCTGGTAGCTAAACTCTAGCCACATATTCTTCAGCTAAAATTATTTCGTGTTAGTCACAAAGAAAACCATTTTTATAGTACTATGGCTATCTGTATCATTTAAAACCTCTAAGTAGTAAAGATCTTGTGTTTAAGGTGGGGAATCAGTTGCTTGCTTGTGCCGCGGTGTTATGAGAAGGCATTGATGCTCTTGATGGAGTCGAAAGGTTCCGTAGCAAGTTTTTTGTGATCAGATTCTCCTTTGATCCTCCTGAGGTATAAGGAACCTGTTGTCTTATACACGTGGTGCAACATATCATCCTCATATTGTTGTTATTATTTGGTCTTATCGAGCCCCGGAACTTTTGCACATTTTCGCGTATAATCCTTTCAGTTTCATCCGTACCTGTAGGGGGAAATTAGCGTCAGTACCAAAAGGAATAAATGTGATTGAGTACTGGCCATTTACCAGTGTTCAGACTAAAGTACAGGAATACATTATGTCACTTACGCTAATCATTATCATTTACGTCAAGGACAGATTATTATTGTTATTCTACCCCTCTAGATTTCCTTCTATATTTTCCTTATCTCTCCTTTTATTCCTTATTCCCTCCTCTTTTATAGCCCTACCCTACACCTCCCCTTCTTCCGTCTCCTTCGCCCTCCTCTCTATTCTCATTCTTTTATCTTCCATTCCTTATTAATCTTCCTTTTCCAGCCCCTCCAACATTTTTTCCTCCTTCACACTTCTGTCTTCCTCTTAAGTCCCCGCCTCCACTTCCTCATCCATTCCCTCCTGTCTTCCATTCCTAAAAAAAGAAAAAATCCCGTTTCGTCTCCTTCTTCTTCTATTCCTCCTTATCCCGCTTTTCCTCTTCCTCCTCCTCGTACCTCACAACTCCCCCTCACCTGTTGGTTGTTTGTACAGTGGAAGAACAGGACCACTACTCCCGTTACGCTGTTAAGAATGGAGAAGACACCATAGAGAGGAAGATTCTGCTCATACTCAGAGAACATCCCCACCAGCATGTGTGAGAAGACCAGCGGTAAGATAAGTAGGTTGGTCCTTTGAGAGAACTTAGCGCTCGTCAACTGGCTCTTGTCCACACCTTCAACACGGGCGACAGAAAAGAATAGTTAGTTGATTTTGTAAAAGGTAAAAAGGTTTATTAATTTCTCTCTCTCTCTCTCTCACACAAGCCACCATACACGCCATATACGTCACCATATACGTCACCACACACGTCACCACACACGTTACCACACACGTCACCATACACGTCACCATACACGTCACCATACACGTCACCATCACATTACCTTTGAGAGGCTTGTACTCAGCAGCACCAGCAGCTTCAATTAGTGTGAAGGTTAGGATCACGAGGCTGACTATGGGTAACAGCTGGCCGTACATGAGAGCTGTATCCATCTGTAGCCAACAGCTGGTGAGAGATAAACACAGGTGAGAGAGACGGGGCGGGGAGGAAGGAGGGAGGGAGAAAGTTTAGGGGAAAGAGAAAGAGAGAGGAAGGATCCCAACACTAAATCATTAAGAGCTGAATACTAGGCACTAGGCACTAGGTACTTAAAACTAGGCATTAGAACTTTGGGACGAGCAACTAGGAGCTTAATGTTAGATACTAGGAACTAGGAGACTAGTACTAAAGTGTGGCACAAGATACAACGCCCCGAGACGCTATCAGTTGTGGTGGGGACTCACTGGTAGGAGCCGCCGTAGTTTTCATATTCAAAGCACATGCAGAAGAGGATGATGATGGCAGCGATACCCCAGCCCACCAGAGTGTTCTGGACCCGGCTGAACATTCCTTCTTTCTTGATCACGTAGGCCACGAAGGCGTACATGTGCAGCGCCTCCAGGAACATAAACATGAAGCAGGCCGTGAAGAAGAAGTGTACCAAGATGGAGACGAGAGTACATAAGGTCTGGAAATATGAAGACCCTTAGATGCACAGAACGTGACAATGGTGATATTAATAATCAATGCTATGAGTTCTATGGTAAGGATCAGCGTTATGTGTGAGTTCTCTAAACGGGAATTTTGTCTTGATGAAGAGAATGAATCATAATGTTAAACCCCAAAAGGACTCGTCTACATGTTAGTTTCTCTTCACCTCAACGAGACTCACCGGTTGTTCAGTGATGGAGGAGGGGAAGATCAGCATGATGTGGGCCATAAGGAGAGCAATTTCCATGTTCATCTGAATGACTCGATCTGGCGTGAAGATGCGGAGAACGAAGAAGATACAGAGGCAGATGCTGACGCAGATGATGATGACGGTAGAGGCGGTCTTGGATATGACCGTAGCCACAACCTTCTGCGCTGGGGGCAGTGTAGGGATGGGCCGTGGGGTGGGGGTCGTGGGCGGCGGACCTGGACGGGACATTAAAACAAGTAATAATTTTAAGTCTTCATCGTCTTGCAGGATTTTTTTCCCGAGAGAAAGAGACTCGGGAGGTTAGTTTATATCTCTGTAAGCTATGGATGACAGGCCTTCACTTATACAGTATAGTACTGTTTTTTTACGTCCATTAACACTAGTGAATAACAAAGAGCTATTCACCATGGGACGAGATGGGGGAGAGGAATACAATGGAAGACTTACGTATACAGGCAGTCTTGGCGCTATTCATCTTGTACCCCATAGTACACACACACTCAGCTATCGGGTCCTCATCTGTCGACAAATCGTCACATATCCCGTACTGTGGGCAGGATTGTTTCAGTTCCTCACACGGACCTGGAGCAGAGGTAAGAGGTTAGCTGGGACTACATTATGGAGAAAATAATGTAAAAATTAAGACTTTATTAATCCTGAAGAGAAGAAGCCGCTAAGGTGTCTTCCACAGATGTTGGTCACGGAGGCTAGTCTTATCTGCCCCCCCGAAGGAAGAACATTAGGATACAGACTAGCCTTTTTCTCTTCTAAAAATGGGAGTTATGTGCTAATTACCCCTATTACATGTGGTGGAGGAGGGAGAATATAGTGAAGGAGGAGATATATGGTGGAGGAGGGAGAATATGATGTAGGATGGTAAATATACGATGCTTTCAGGTCCAAATCAACACCGGCGCTGCTATTACTGGGATTCAATTAACCTGTGGAAACTCGTTAACATTTTCACGAGACTAAACTTACTGTCACACTCCGTCTTGTTCCAGGTGTTGCAGTCTCTTGTCTCCTCTAGTGCCTGGTCTTCAGCACACACCTCGACCCCGCACCAGGCTCTCCGTACCTCCTTCCCACGTCCACACACTTTCGAGCAGTTAGACCAGTCAGTCCACTGGTCGACTGCCAGGAACAGTGAGAAATGTTGGTGAGATAGTTTATGCGTTGTTAAGTGTTAGTTTAATAAGATGAGGTTAACTGAGATATTCATAGGTACACACACAAGATAAACCTTCACTTACTCCAACAAGACTGGTCATTACAAGGCTCCAATTTGTAATCAATGCCGTTGAGTGCCAGTCTACCGTCCATTTTGGTACACAGTATGCCACTGCCTGATGGTCGTGGGTTGGTGCATGACCTGACTCTTGTAGATGAGCCTCTGTTGCATGACTTGGTGCATGGCGTCCTGATTACTGACCAATCACTCCATGCCCCGTCAATATCTGTCAGAGAGGAAGGTGCATCTCTTTATCTCACCTCACACCTACTTCATAACCGCATCATTACCACGTCATAACCACATCATTACTATATCAAAACTACATCATTACGACATCATTTTACCGTACCTACGGCTTGGGACACACAGACAAGCGTCACCAAGAACACGATGACAGTGCCACTTGCGGACGTCATCTTCTCCGCCTGTAATGAGGTAACCAAGTGTTAAATTAGGTTAGTTTTGGTTAGGTTAGTTTTGGTTAGGTTAGTTTTGGTTAGGTTAGTTTTGGTTAGGTTAGTTTTGGTTAGGTTAGTTTTGGTTAGGTTACAGAAAGGATTGGTAGGGGAGGTGGAGGAGAATTTACACTTATCCAAAATAATCTCAACGAATTAACAAGAATTAACGTAACTAATCAATTAGATAATGAAATAAACACCATCAATAAATAATAACATTGATAACATTGATAACATTTGATAACATACGCAGCGTCTTTATAACTGTAATTGTGGTTATGTTTTAAATATTTTTCATTAAGTCTAACCTTCAACTTCTCACACGTCACTGTTGCCAACGTCACCACCACAACAACAGTCTCAGTGTTGCCACAACAGGAAAGATGTGAGACCTTGTCGGATTGGTCTGACTTTACTTTAAGAAGGTTTATATATAGCAGTGTGTGTGTGTGTGTGTGTGTGTGTGTGTGTGTGTGTACAGGTATTACATCTTATTCAATATATACTCGTAAACACATATACACACACGAACATATATGCACACACGTACACACACGATCGTATATCCTTGCACGCACACACGCATTATACAAAAGATAATTACAAAAATGATCTTTATTTAAAACTTTTATTATGAAAAACTAACAAAGTTCTAACAAAAGACAGATACTATTAAGGGAATAATTGGAAAAGTTTCATTTAAAAGTATATTTTAAGCTTCGTTTGTGGTTCTGTGGGGCATTATAGTGTTTCCCTCTGTACAGTTTATATCACTCGTCTTATATACCAGCCTCGTGTCTTTCTTTCATTTAACATTTCCAAAGTTACTGACAATGGTGGAACAAAAACATTATTTTCGCAATAGTTCCAAACAGGAAGTCAAAGAGGATTAGGTTGAGTCATTTATAGTTCCAAGAAAATTGAAATTTGTTGATTGTTTTGACTCTAGTTCACGTGGTGTCGTAATAACTTAAACGGGTTATCTACTTCAAGATAAACTAACGTAATGATATATATATATATATATATATATATATATATATATATATATATATATATATATATATATATATATATATATATATATATATATATATATATATATTTACATACATACATACTTACGTACATACATACATACATACATACTGTACATTGTTACGACCCGACCTTCATCGGGCCGTAGTCTCGTTACTTCGTCTGGTAACTGCCCCGTCAACCAACCTCTCCACGCCATCTAGGAGGGTGATTCGTCACTTTTGTGCCCATACTTGCAGTTTCACCTCCTACCTAGACTACGGTTCTCAGTTGCTTTACCTACTCAATAGTCTTATACCAGAGCCTAAACGACTTCTCCTGCCCGAGTGCAGGGAGTACACCTTCAGCTAGTGCCCTGTCTGGTTACTCCTATTCCCAAGGCTGGACTACTCCTCTGGGATATGTGCAGTACAACTTGACTTACTTCTCACGAGGACCAGGACGGCTGGACCTCCTCTGCTATCTCGGGACCATCAGACCTTAAGTACAATTCCACGTTCCCACTTCCCGCCATTGTGTTCCCCTTTTCCCGTATGTTGTTTAGGTTAGATTTGTTCGTAGGTTTGGTTAGGATTTAGTTGATTATTTTGTGTGTTAGGAGTTAGGTTCTTATTATTCTATGTGCACCGTGTTTATATTTCTTTGTGTTTTGTTGTTAGTAAATGACATAATTTTATTGCCCCTTTACTGTCACCTGAGGAGAGGGTTATCTATTCGGGTCCTGTGTTTGTTGTGGAAGTGTTGTGAACTTCTGTGACCAGTTAACTTTGTTACGGTTGTCAATCGTTGGACCCAAGTCAGGATATTCGCCGCATAATCATACATGCTCACAAGGGGCGACTCCGTCAGCTTATCCCATTCGCGACCCGTAACAACATGCATACATACATTAGTAGCTACTGTAAACTAAAACCATCATAATATACCCCCGGTTCCTCACCTCACCCCTATAGTCTCTCACCTCACCCCCCAATACCTCCCCTCATCCCTCCACTGTCCCTCAACTCGCTCCCCTGGTCTGTCACCTCACCCCCCAATACCTCACCTCACCCCCATAGTCCCTCACCTCCTGGTCTCGCCCCTCATACATGTACCCCACCTGCCCCCCAATCCTCACCTCACCCTCCCATGTTATTCACCTCACCCCCCACCAGTCGAGTTCTGGAATAGTTCATCTTCTTCACAAGGTCAAACAGACTTGTTAAGTAATTGTAATCAAGTTCCATCAATCATCTCACAACTCTAGGAGAAATCTGACTAGTTAAGCCCTAATTCAAAGTCTATTTTAGTCACCCACGCTCCTTAAATACTCCTACCGCATGCGTCTAAGAGCCTAGCCAAGGTCACATGAAATATAATTAGTGAACGAGCGATAACAAATCCAAATATTTTTACCATGAACAAAAAAAATATGAAATTAAATATCCAATTGCAAGAAAGTATTAATTAATCTACTTCTACGACTTCACGAATTGGAAAAAATATTGATTATAATTCCAATTACGATTACTTATATAGGATATTTATACAAAGTTTTTCACGTGTCAAAATAATTTAAGATTTTAACCTGTAATTACCAGATAACACGTCAAATAATTACCTAAACACCTTCACAAATTAGAAAAGAAATACACCAATTAGACCTCTAAACTTTCACCAATTAAATCCACCAATTACAAACAAGCACTTAACCATATATTAAAGCACCTGTCGTTAATTGATCTCCACCTAATTAGACAATCAATTATAACTAAAAAAATATATTACCAATTCCAAAACGTCTCTATAACAAGGTGTTCCCATAAAACCACAAATTAATGAGTCTTGCACGCACCTGGACCACACCTGACACGAGCTCTCGATACACTCCTCGACCTTCCCTGTGTGGTGCTGTTGGTCCTCATGGAGATCATATGCTCGTGTGCACGCTATACCTTGATAACTCTTGGTCCTTCCTTCTCTGTTTTCTATTATTATTTTTGTATTGTTGTTGTCTCTCTCTCTCTCTCTCTCTCCTCACCGTCACACACTATCCTCCGTCACAAGCGTCCGTCACAACACCAGTCAGAGTAGTGTTACCAACAACTAGATCACCACCCGAAAACGCCAGTACCCTTTCAATAAATAATTCAGCAGCGTTGCTAAAGTCGTAGGCTGGTGGCAGTTAAGTGGCTATAATATCACGCCAACGCGCCAAGTGCTGGTGGTATGTGACCCACTGAGACTTCGTGAGTATATAACTGTACGGGAAAAGACCGTACACACACACACACACACACACACACACACACACACTTAGGTGACTATTCCTGCCACAAAGGTTACCATGAGCACACCACAAACACCATGCCATATTACGTAAACTACACTGTGAAATACTTAAACGGCATTTGAATCACCACTCACAAAGTACACCTCAGTCAGAACGCGTTGTGGAATTATTACTTATAAAACGTTCATTTGTGAGGCTTAATAACTAGATATATATAGTGTACCTTGTGATCTCTACATGGTCGGGGACTTCCTCAGGCCACCACTACGAACACAACGAGGAAAACTTACGAGACAAGACGAAGCTCAAGGCAGCCCTAAGCCCCCTCTACGCATCACCACCACGCACACTAAAATATCACCACTTAAAACTTACTGTATCATAATATTCGTCTGTTTAGGTTAGGTTAGGTACTGAGATCCATTTAATACAACTTATAATAAACGATTCTTAACTAATCATAAAAGGCAGTACCTGTTTCTCGAATGCTTCATGTTGTGACGGTAACCTAGAACACGTCAACAAGGATGACTCTCTCTCTCTCTCTCTCTCTCTCTCTCTCTCTCTCTCTCTCTCTCTCTCCCTCTCCCAGTAGGTTAGCGAGTCAATTTACTACACCTCCGCTCTCGTGTGTTTGCCTCGTCACCAATATCGATCGGGGGGTTACTAAGAGCTGTGAATTTGTCTAATCTACCTATACTTTTAATCTTTTTGCTATATCATTCAGTGCCATCAATTAGTGCCATCAATTAGTGCCATCATCACTTACAGAGCAGGAAGCCTCCCTACCCCCGGTACGTGTGAGATGGGGTTCCCGGTAGGTGTGAGAGGGGATTCTCGGTACGTGTGAGAGGGGATTCCCGGTACGTGTGAGAGGGGATTCCCGGCACGTGTGAGAGGGGGTTCCCGGCACGTGTGAGAGGGGTTCTGGTACGTGTGGAGAGGGGTTCCGGTACGTGTGAGAGGGGTTCTGGTACGTGAGAGGGGTCTTTGAGTGGTTACGTGTGAGGAGGGGGTACGTGAGAAGGGTTCCTGGTACGTGAGAGGGGGTTCCTGGTACGTGTGAGAGGGGTTCCCGGTACGTGTGAGATCCCGGTACGTGTGAGAGGGGGCCATTGTTAAGAGATATAATCTTTTCTTGGTTAATAAAGTCGATTGCTGTGTGTCGGGTCCCTTCCCTCCTTGCAGTGGAGGGGAGGTTAAGGGGAAGGGGAGGTTAAGGGGGAGGGGAGGTTAAGGGGGAGGGGAGGTTAAGGGGGAGGGGAGGTTAAGGGGTAGGGGAGGTTAAGGGGTAGGGGAGGATCAGAGGGATGGGAAGTTAAGGGGCTTACCTAACCTAACCTAACCTAACCTACTTAATCCCAAAGAATGAAAAATGTTATAAAGATGCCTTTGAGGGATATAAATTAAATGCCTCAGTACTCACCCCTTACTGAAGGTGCTACAGGAGAACTACATACTGTACTCAGAGGTGGTGACACTGATCGGTCTAGTGATATGCGTCCACCGCCACGGGCTATACTGACGTTCACACCGCCGCTCACCCTCCCGTCTCCCCCCCCCCGGAATACCTCCACTTCTCCCCAGTTCTGTTTTCATGTCTATTAATCCGTATTTGATATTCTTAGATAATTTTTTTGAGGGTAGGGAGAGATAATAATTGTGTTCGTCGTGTCCTAATGCCAGTGGAGTATTGTGCGTTATGATCGACAGAAAATCCGTGGACTAATGGTTAGTGGCAACTGTTTTTGTTTATTAGGACAACGTGGATAAATCTGACCAATCGCAACTATGATTCGTTTTCTATAATGAAGCTCAAAGTAAAGTTTCTGGGCCATTAATTTCACTCATTTGTTATTGAATTATAAGTAATTAAAGTATACGTACAAAAAATTCTTGAGTATAAAACTTTCCCATAATTTTGAAATACACAAAAATATATGATAGCATAAGACGGTATGTCGTGATTCACGCTGGCAGTCCTCAACACAGGTGAATGAGTTGCCTTACACAGAACGACCACAAAACACAAACAATTCTATACCTCCATAGACACACAACTCCCACAAACACTCGGAGGAAAGAAAGATGCCTAGACGAGACTCGCCGATTAGCTTCACTGCCTATATGGTGTAATTACCTGGGACAGAAGGTACTACGACGGGTTTCCTTGGCTGTATCGACGAATGTGTGTTGTGTGGCTCGGCCGTTGCCATGAGCCTTATTCCAAACACCTCGGGTTGCCACTGGTGCCTGCTCCACCACTACCACCACCATCACTACAACCACCAGTACCACTATTACTACTACCACCACAACTACCACTATTACCACCAGTACCATCATCACCACCACTATCACCACAACCACCAGTACCACTATTACCACTACCACCACAACTACCACCACAACTGCCACTATTACCACCATTACCACCACTATCACCACCACTACAACCACCACCACCATCATCATCATCTCACCACTACAACCACAGTAGCACTATTACACCTACTACCCTACTTCTCTTACTACCATTATATTTATATATATATATTATATATATATATATATATATATATATATATATATATATATATATATATATATATATATATATATATATATATAATATATATATATATATATATATATATATATATATATATATATATATATATATATATATATATATATATATATATATATATATAATATATATATTATATATATTATATATATATAATATATATATTATATATATTATATATATATTATATATTTTATATATATATATTATATATATATTATATATATAATATATATATAATATATGTATACTATATATATTATATATATTATATATATATTATATATATACTATATATATTATATATATTATATATATTATATATATAATATATATATATTATATATATATATATATATATATATATATATATATATATATATATATATATATATATATATATATATATATATAATCCACAGTTGCAGCAAAATTTATATAGATTATCCTGTTTTTATTTTATATGCGACAGATAACGTTAGATAAATTGTTTATTAAAGTTATCCCATAATTTAGTTTTCTCTTATAATGAGTAAGAGAAAACGGGTTTATGGGTAACTTTTTTAAATATTTCTGTAGCGTTACCTGTCGTTACCTAGAGCTTATATAATTTTATTGTAACTGTAGAATAGATCCGAACACGTATAATTTATCCTAACATTCTGTATTAATTTTAGTTCTTCTTGAAAACTTAGAGCTGTCGATAGTAGTGGTTCAATGTGGTGTAGTGGTGGTGGTGGTTATATTGGTTGAGATTGTAGTATTGGTGGTAGTGTTGGTAGAGGTATATTTGATGGTTTTGTGGTGATGAAGATAGTGGTTGTTTTGGTGGTAATTGTAAATAGAGTTTCAATGACAATGATGTGGTGATGGTAATGACAGTGGCTGTATTAGTAGCGGTGGTGATAGTGATCGTGGTGATAGTAGTGATGGTGGCAGTAGTAGTGATGGTGGTAGTAGTGGTGATGGTATTGGTGGTAGTAGTGTTAGTAATGGTAGCAAATATAAATAGTGATGGAATAGCTCATCCATTCATGTTAATATTGGCAGCTGTGTTTCTTTGCTATGATAAATTATCCCATAGGTTATCAATAATCAGAAAGTTCAGTGAAAGTTCGTTTTAATATTAGTCTAAATTTCACCTTATTACTGAGAAAGTTGCGTTCACATTCAGTAACAATTAAGATCAGCATTTTTCATCAGGTGTTTGACGCACGTGATGATGATGATGGTGAGGATTTCTTTACAATGGTTGTTATGGGGTTGTTGTTATAGCGATCAGTACGTGGTTGGATGGTGGGTGTGGTGTCGAGCAGTCGGAGATGGTGAGGATGGTAGAGTAACTTCGACTCAGACTAACAGAGGATCAGAGTGGATTCAAAGTGGATCCATATACCGAGTGCCTTTTGGAGGATGTGGATACGATAGCAGGATTAGTTGACGGTTGTATGATAAGTGAGCACCGCAACCAGGCCATGACCGTAGGAATGATGTGTATTAACGGGTGTGGTGAAACACTCGTGAATAATTATCGATTGGCGGCTGCACAAGTAGGTGGCTCATTTGTCAAGGCAGAATAACTAGAGTCCGTGTGTGTTTAGGTTTTGGCGTGTGTACATGTAGATTGGCGTGTGTACATGTAGATTGGCGTGTGTACATGTAGACTGGCGTGTGTACATGAAGACTGGCGTGTGTACAGGTAGATTAACAAGTGGACAGGTAAATTAGTGAAGGTTCGTGGAGAATGGTCCCTTTATCTGTTTATGAATCATGTGACGGTACAAGCAGACAGAAGCGTGTACGGGTAGACAGGCGCGTGCACATAGACAGGCGAGTATGAAGAACGAGTGCACATTATACCGTCGAGTGCACAAACAGACTCAGAGACTGTATAAAATAACTTGGCGTGTGCAGTGGCATTGTAGCGGGTGTCACAGAACGTACCTGTATCCATAACACGTGCTCAGATGGCTTAGCACGTGCTCGTATTCATAACACGTGCTCGAATGGCTTAGCACGGGTGGGCTGGCGCGTGCACGGATGGGTTGGGTTGGCACGTGCACGGGTGGGTTGGCGCGTGGTTCCTTGCATGAGAGGAAGCGTAGGTGTGAGACGGTAGTAAACTCGCTCTGAGGGACGCTGCTTGCCACGCCCTCCATAAGTCTCCTCTCCACGCCTCGTTCCCCATGATTCCCTCCACTTCCCTCCACTTCCCTCCACTTCCCTCCCTCCTCCCCATGGTTCCTATACAGTGTACACATATAAAGGAACATCAATACTGGAATACATTTGGTAGTTACAGAAGTACGCTTTGCATTTACGATTCCCTGTTGTCAATTATCCCACGATTACTATATCAGCTGTCTCATGAGTACTTCTTCATGATAGTAGCTGCCTAACATCTACATCGATCAGGACAGAGGCTATTTTCAACACCTTCCATGAACCTAAAACTGGGTAGGTCACTTAACTCCCCCTCCCACCCCTTTAACACCTTCCTCACTCATACACCCCATCTCACAACACTCCCTCACTCCCTCACCCTCATATTACGCTTTACCTCACATTCCTTCCTCTTTATCATCTCCTCACACCCTTACTCCCCCCCCTCTCCTTCCCTCCTCCCTTCACGCCGCTTCACCCCCCCACCACCCTCGCCGCCTACGCCCACAAATTTCTATACGTAGTGTCAATCATAACAGTCAGCCCGTTCATTGTAGGTTGGAGCTCCGTCGCCTGTACAATACTACCGTCGGTTATGAGTTCTAGTTTGTGTTCTAAAAGTAAACAGAGAGAGAAATTGTGAATAATTCTACTTTGTGGATGTGATCTGAAAATAATCCGTAATTATAATCGGTGATAAATCAAGAACGACTTTAAGGAATTATTTTCTTATTATCGTGATTAAGGAAATAATCTGAAACTTTAATAAAAATAAACTTGTATGATAAATTGAAAGTTTAATTGATTCAAACACAAGTGAACATTGTAAGGACGTATGATAATGTGAGTAATGACTGATGACTTACTGAACACTGAGTGAGAATTAAAAGGTCAAGACGTGGTGGAGACAAAGAGGATCATAAATATCCTTTAGTGTGGTATGAATTGGCTGTTCCAGAAGTGATTAAGGTGAGTTGCTGTAGGTTAGGTGTGTGTGTGTGTGTGTGTGTGTGTGTGTGTGTGTGTGTGTGTGTAAAAGACAACTGTTACGAATATCATCCAAGATGGGTGGGGAGATACGCATGACTGGCCAGAGACGCGCGTAAGACCGGGTGTAGGTGGGCGTAGATGCGTGCAGGAAACGAGTATGAACCTGAACAAGGATGGGCGTGGGTGTGGATGGGGTGGAATGGACTTGCACCCGACTCCGCCCACACTTGCACTAAGCACCGTTCGCTCCAGCTGGTAACACTCGATGACTTCCGACCCGATACTGCTGCTACTGACTCTACTGTTACTGACTCTACTGTTACTGACTCTACTGCTGCTGTTACTGACTATACTGCTGTTTTTGCTGACTCTACTGCTGCTGTTAATGGTATGCGTGACTGGTGGTTGTGATAGTGGTGGCGATAGGTTCATGTGTGTGTGTGTCCCGTAAGTACCGCGAAACGTACAAACAGCAATTACGACGCTGACGACATCAAGGTAACGACAACAGTTCCTCATTTCATTCCTAATCAAACAAACCTAACCTAACCTGACCTAACCCAGTGTGATTTCCCTAAACGTTCAACATCGGGAAATACAATAATGTCATTTTCTTGTATAATGTTTCCCCCGTTTTCCTGTGATGAGTTTCCCAAGTGTTCCAGAGACAGGATCTTTGTCACTGGAGAAGCTCGATTTATGACCTGAGTAGATGCCCATTATCCCTTTTTGTCGTGTGTGTGTGTGATTGAGAGGGCGGTCATTACGGTTAACGAGAGGGCAGGTCGCCACAGCTATCGTGACCTGTCGGGAACGAACGAGGAACAAGTCAAGATAGACGTGTTGACCTTTATGATGTCATCAAGGTCAATTTTTCTCTAGAGGGAGGAAGAGGAGGAGTGAGAGAGGAGGACTGAGGGAAGAAGACGATTGAGGGAGGAAGGAAAGAAGGAAGAGAGGAGGAACAAGAAGACGACTGGAGGAGGCGGTGGCATAGGGGGAGTAAGGAGGAGGAGGATCTCTCTCTCTCTCACACACAGTAACCCTCACCTGGCAGCACCTTATTAGTCATCTTTTCTTACCACTAAATTCTCTTCTCCCGCCCAGGTAACTCTTCCCTGTGGACCCATTATTATGTGCTTGATTATTCCCAGAGAGGAGAGTGAATTAAGCTCCTAATTGCTCATCTAGGCTCGTTACGGTGGTTGAATTACCTGGACACAACGAGATAAATGGGGGGTATACTATGTGTGTGTGGGATGGAAGAGTTGGAAGAGAATTTGTGGGAAGGAAATAAAATACAAAAACAAACAAAATTCTCTCGACAGATAAAATAACGATATAAAATCCCTGTCTATTTTACCTTATTATATTACGTTATTACATTATATCATTACTAAATATATCTATTGCCAAACATTTTACTCAAACCAACGAATAAAGATCCTGATATAATCCCCTTCACTGACTCCATACTGGCTCCTTACTTGCTCTTGAAATAATATAACCTCATGTTTGGCTGCATGAGACATAATGCTTTGGTCTCCCCTGAACAGTAATGCCGCTCTTGCCGATTAGATTCCATTAGCTGGCCCAAGAAACCGCGCCACTTTCAAGAATTATCTACAGGTGTGTTGTGTACAGGTCTCACATCACAGCGAAAAATAGTCGAGTGTTTTGGGGTGTTTACTGAACTACACTAACTGACACGAAAATACAAGGATGTGTTTGGTTAGGTTAGGTTATGACGAATGAGAACCAGAGAAAACACACACACACACACACATACACATAATCTCCCTTCCTTCTCAGCCTCCATCTCTCCCTTCTTCCGTACTCTCCCTTACCTACTCCTTCCTCACTCCCTCCCTTCCCTCCTCGATGCTACAATGGACGCCACGGGGGTAGGTGTAAACCCTGACCAGACTTGCCATAACCTCTCGCTCCAGACTGACACACACAGCCACCTGATGACCTAACAACCCAGCCAGTGTGTGATGACTGTCTGGTTCCCTTGACGACCAAACACGGGGTTGGAGGGAGGAAGTCTTACGAGGCAGCGTCACTCCAACACACAGGCGATGGTTACTACCGCTCGTCCACAGTTCCTGAAGGAGAAGTTTCTTCTCCAGAGTATAAAAAAAAGGTCCTCCATTGAGACTGACCTCCTCGAGGGTATATAAATTGTTATAATTTGTTATAATATTTTAATGTTAGTTTCTATTTGTGTTTAATTGTAGTTTATTTATGAACAGTGAGATGAACCAGTCGCGACTCAAACAGTTACGACGCTAATGTTGTTCATACAGTCAGTCAGTATTCCTCCCTCTATCCCTCCCTCTCTCCATCCCTCCCTCCCTCCTCTATCCCTCCCTCCTCCGTCTCTCCTCCTCCCTCCCTCCCTCCTCCCTCCTCCCCTCCCTCCCTCCCTCCCTCCCTCCCTCCCTCCCTCTGTCTCTCCCTCTCCCACTTTCTCATTAGTCGGTAAGTAGAGGATGTGGGCGGTGCTTGAGGGGCTGAGTGGTGTGAGGTGTGTGAGAAGGCGTTAGGAGACACACTCGACGTTGGTGGCAACTGGAATGCGTGTATGGTGAGTCAAAGGCGTGGGGGCAGGTAGAAGGCGTGGGGGCAGATAGGAGTGGATGGTGAACAGAAGGTTTGGGTGGTGAGTAGAAAGCGTGGGTGGTGAATAAAAAGGCGTGGGTGACATATAAGAGACGTAATTGACACTTAGAGAGGAGTGAATGATACATGTAGGGCGTGGAAAGCGTGGTGGCAGCTAAACGCCTCATATAACCTGACAGATTACATTATATTATTTCCTTTGTAGTTAGGTTAGGTTAGGTTAGGATAGGATAACTTGGGGGATTTATAGGACCTAACCTAACCTACCTGCTTGACTCTCCAGGTGTGAGGATGGTGGTGAGTGTTGACGGCCTGCTGGAGCGTCTGGGCAGCAGGTACCAGTTCTTAGTGTTTCTTCTGCTGTCATCCTGCTTTATGTATGTCGCCCTTAACCACCACCTCCACAACTACTACCTCGCCACACCACCTCACCACTGTAAGGTTAGTTAAAGTTACTGTTTGTGTCTCTGTCTGTCTGTCTGCGTTTTGTCTGTCTGTCAATCTGTCTTCTGGGTGTGTGTCTGTCTGTCTGTCTGCGTTTTGTCTCTGTCTGTCTGTTATAATTAACAAATAAACTGAAGATTCATCAATTTGCATCTGATTAATTCAATGAAAAATCTCACATCAAAGGTTAAGCAAAGAATCAAGTTTAGATGAAACTCATTATTATTATTCATCGTCTCTATCACATATAATTAATTTATTTTCACCATTATTTATATTCAATTATTATCAGTTTCTCTCCTATACTTTCTTATATCTCAAATTCTTCCTCTCTGTATCTAAGTATTTAGTGATTTTGTTTTATAATTTCACCTAAATAACCATATATTTAATGTGCAAAGGAATCTACACATGAAACAGGTATAATTAATCTTCAATATTCTCTAACACTAATGACCTCACATTTACCTATGATCACAAGGAGACTCAGTTATGTTGTAAACTCAAAAGGGGAAGAAAAACAATATTATCTTGGGTTACTTTCGCTTCCAACTTTAAGCAATTTGAAATTCAAGTCGTATTTTGACATGTAAATTATCGCCTGTCCCCAATAATGTCGTTTAAACCTTGATTATTATGGGTTATTTTACTGGATATGAGGGAATTATTAGAGCAGTCAGGTGAAAGGTGGTAATGGTGGTGGGGGAAGTAGTGATGGTGGTAGTGGGGGTGGTAGTGGTGTGGTAGTGGTGTGGGTAGTAGTTGGGGTAGTGGTGGTGGTAGTAGTGGTGGTGGTAGTGGTGGTTGTAGTAATGTGGGTAGTGGTGGGGGTAGTAGTGATGGTGGTAGTGGTGTGGGTAGTGGTGGTGGTAGTGGTGGGTGGTAGTGGTGGGGGTGGTAGTGGGGGGTAGGTGGTGGTGGTGGTGGTAGTAGTGGTTGGTAGTGGTGGGGTGTGAGGTGATAGTGGTGGGGTAGTGGTGGTGGGGGTAGGTGTCATGGACGATGGCGGGAGGAAGGGTAAGGAGATAGAGAACGAGGGAGGAGGTAGGGAAGGTGAAGGAGGGAGAGAGTGAGAGAGTAGGGGAGAGAACGAGGGAAGCAGGTGGTGAGGGAGAGAGTAAGTGAGAGACATTGTGTGGGGGAGAGAATGAGGGAGGATAAAATAATATACACGATCACTCATTAGCCTAACCTAACCTATCCTAATCTATCCTAACCTAACCTATCCTAACCTAACCTAACCTATCCTAACCTATCCTAACCTAACCTATCCTAACCTAACCTAAGACCACCCGAATATCTCATTAAGGTAAATTCATCTTCTATAAACAGGTAACCTCCCCTCATTAACTCTCAACTACCTTTAATCTAGGATCAGTCTTTTGGGGCGTGAATTTCTCTTCGAATATTTTTTTTTTCTTTCATAAAACTTAACGCTAAGACTAACTACCTTGGGACCTTGGTTATAATGAGTTCGTTGTCTGTTCTATGTGTGAGAGATGAGGTGAAGTCTTCATCACGTAGGGTCTCTCTATGCCTACTGACGTCACCTGATGTGTGGGGTTTTTTTTTTCCCCCGTGTTATTGTAAGGAGGTAAAGGGGGGATAATCTTGTTCATCCTGGGAAGATAAAACGAAGGGAAAATTAATTAGTTGCTTTGATCCAAGAAAAAAATATTAGGGTAGTTTTTTTTTTTTTTAGGTTTTTTAAAGAATATTGTCTTGCCTAACACTACCTTGTTTTTGTCTTTGGTGAGTGAACTTGTGAGTGACTGGTGATGTGAAGGAACTCATGAGTAACTGGTGATGTGGGAGACTAAACTAAATAACAATATCAACAAAGGAAAAAATCAATAGGTTTTCTTTATATCCTATTTACCTTTCAATAACTATCGTCATGTTGTATCAATGTTATAATTCACAACTTTCTACAACTTTTTTATAGACCAAAAAAGAAAAAAAATTAATCTGATACCTAAAACCTAAGGAATTACAAGTCTCAGAACGGCATCCACCAGCCTCAGGAAAACACCACCACCACTACCCTCACTCCTAGTTTGAGTGTTTTCCTCTACGTCAATCTTCATCTTCCCGGGAACTACACACAAAAAGCCGTTTCCTATTGCAAGAGCCTAGATTTCTTTATTTTTTTTTTTGGGAAAGTAATTGCTATTTGGTACCATACACACTCACGAAACTCACTAAAACAGGGTTGTTATTTTTCTCGTTCTTGGGCTCGATGCAAACAAGTTAGGGGTCGAGGTTGTATACAAGAAAAAGAATAATAATAAAAAAATGTTGCTGAAAAATATTTTGGCTATCAGGAGAGCAGTTAACTGAACCTGGGACGGAGAGTTCATCTGGGAGTAGCTTTTATTGTACAGGTTTCTATGTTTATTTTTTATGACCTAATATACGTAAATATTAACCCGATCCAACCTAATGTACCCCAAAACGTCCCATTCCAACCTAACCTAACCTTTTCTTCATGCCCTTAACAGCTGCCGGAGGGGTGGAAGGAGGAGGAGGCACTACCCGCAGTTCTGATGGCAGGACCGAGGCAGTCAGGAGTACTTCGGGTCGGGTACTCTCGCTGTCGGATGTACAGTGACCCACAGCACCACGGCAAAGGCACCAAGCCGTGTGTGTATGGATATGTCTTCACGCTGGATGTAGCCGAGTGGAGCATCGTAGCCGAGGTAAACTGAGAGAGAGAGAGAGAGAGAGAGAGAGAGAGAGAGAGAGAGAGAGAGAGGAATTGTAATAATGATATGGTTAGAGACACAAACACGCTCACACTGACACACACACACACACACACACAAGGGTGACTGTGATAAGACAAATGAGTTCATTTCTTGTACGTTGTGAACAAGTGACCTTCGGGACAACCTTCTCTAATTGTAAACGATAAATGCACCGTCATCTGGTGAACTCTTGCTCTAACTGTGCCATACATTATCTACTTTTATCTATCCATTTCTATATCTAACACTCTTGTGACAGTCAATATTAATTCATTATTACTCAGAAACACTTTAATCCCAGTTACCTACAGTCTAATTAGAACTCGGTTACGGTAGTCATCATCAATACAAAAAAGTTATAAGAAAAATGACGAATGGAGGAAAGTTGTTCAGAGTAGAACTGGATCTTTCATTAACCGGTTAGATTCATTGTTACATGGTCGTCTTGCTTCGGTAACACACTTTCTCGATGTGTGTCAGAGTATTCCCAAATTCTCTGTAAATACTCGTAGAATTTAATGATGAAAATACTAAAATTGAGTAAAAACTATATATTAAAATTCTAAACTTGATTTTTTTCACAATTAACACCAATAAAGATAAAATTTATTATATTGTAAACAAGATTTGATACTGATAATTATATTCCTCTGTTATAATGGTAACTGATACTACAGACGATGTTTATACTACATCCAATTTCCTACAGTGATAACTATGAACCCCGACTCGTGTTATTAATATACTTGAAAGCTGTGATATACTCAATGCTCCTACGTATCTCAGCGCTGCAATGGTGTTTAATCTATCATCTCAATTGAATGTTACATTGATTAGTCTTCAATGATGTAGTGCAAATGTTCAGTTCACTGCTATGGTTTCACTGTATGATAGGTCACTGCTATATTGATCCCCTAAATGCTTGTCTGTTATAATCTAAGTCACTGTTAATGTTTCACTGTTCCTAAGGTCATGATACGTACACAGTGACCTTACACAATGATTGTGATATGATGCAAACTCATTCTTACGTTTACATTACCCAATAGGTTATAGCAACACAGGCCTTTTACCTATAGTTCAATACCGACTAAATATAGGCTAATGTTGGCTGGGAGTTTAAAAAAAAAGAAGAAAATTGTCGAAATATGTCTTGGACCTGTTCTGGGGTAAGCTTGGTAATGTGTAGTTAAATGCCACAAGACGGAGCGAGTCTCTCTCTCTCTCTCTCTCTCTCTTAACTTCGTCAAATTCTGGAACGGCGGTAAACTATACAGTCACTTGAAGAGTTAATTACGTTTGGAATCCCTATTTAGAGAGTTTATTGCCGTGGTTAGGTTAGGTTGGCTTAGGTTAGGATAAGTTAGGTTAGAATTGGATGGGTTAGGTTAGGTTATAATCATAATCTTGTTGAGAAACTTAACACGATAAAATGAGAGATCCCATACGTGAGGTGAGTCAGGTGATGGAGACCGCGGTTAAGCCCAGTTGGTTGAGCTTATCCCGGGGCTTCAACCTGACAGTGAGAGACTGTGTACACTGTCAACAATAACAACCTCCTTCCCTGCCTGCTGGGTCTCGTCCCCACCTTATATGCTGGGGGTCTGGGGGCTAACTACGATATATAATCACTTTTATAAACCATACTGTTAACGAAGCTCTTTTTTGAAACATAAGGAGACAATGTGGCCGATACTGCACTCGATAGTGTTATTTTCCCCAACTATAGAGGGAGGTGGGTGGGTTGGTGTTTATCCTGAGAGCGAGGCCGAGTATTAATTGTATAAGAGGTAAGTCCTGACTCCAGTCGTCCACCGCAGACCAAATATATACTCTTTGGTTAATGAAACGTCAGTGTCTGTTTCTCCATGAAGAACATAACCTAACATGTGTTGAAGAAAGACGAGAGGAGGAGGAGGTCAATAGTTCTCAGAGCACAAACACTATCCAGACAATATCTAGTAAAGCAGTTACAAGTTAGCCCGGAAGAGGGGGATTTTATCATTACCCGTGTCGCCCAGGAGGACCAAACACACAGGCTTTCTACCGAGGTGAGGAACAGTGTGGCGAGAGGGAAACATTTTGTCTGAGTTGTGGTTCTTGGTAGAGTCTAGAGGGTAGAATTAACCATGTTATTCTGTGTGTCTATCCATGACCCCTTCAACACCTAACCTAACCTAACCCAGAACCAAACTATGAACTTTTACAGTGCAAAATTTATAGTCAAACCGGTCCAAAACCGAGCTGAATCATCCCCATCGACTTTTTACTCGAGAAACACAAGAGGGCAGCAACATTAAGAGTGCTGTTCATGTTAAGAGTTCATATTGTGTAACTTTCCACAAGACCTCCAGAGAGAGAAGCATCTGTCCATAATATGTGAAACAACGAAATGTATAGATCTCCTTAGGCTCTCGTTCGCACAGTCGAGGTTAGGAGTTCGTTCCCTCCCAAACTGAAGTAGTATTGACACCCGCACTAAATGGCTGTCAGGGTAAATTAGTTCTGAGGCTTATTCCCGTGAGTAATTTAACCCTTTAGATACTATAGCTTAACCCCTTCAGTACTATAACTTAACCCCTTTAGAACTATAACTTAACCCCTTTAGTACTATAACTTAACCCTTTCAGTACTATAACTTAACCCATTCAGTACTGTTTCACCAAGGCGAGCTAAGTCATGCCCCCGACTGTATTGTACATACATTAAGAACTGCTGGCCTCTATGACTGAGCAATACGCAAAGGATCAAGTATTTTTACCAAGTTTATTTTACTACAGTATTACTTGTTTTTATTTGACACAAGAGAGACAAGAGTTGAAGTCCACAGAACCACTCGCTAGGGAACTTGAACCTGATATTTTAACCGAGAAGTTTCAGAACACAGTAAACATGTTTTGAGTGAATGACGTATGGTATAATTGAGATCACCTGAAGAGAAAATCCTGCTAGCTTATGTCACCTGATAATTAATTAAACATTTTGACATTACCTTGGGGGGGGGAGGGGTCGGTTAGGTTAGTTGACTAGTCTCTTTAACTCGAATTATTCACTCACACTAACCACCGAAACACTCAACCTTATCTGGTCTTGCCTTTATGACCTAAAATAAAGTGCAGTATGTGGAAAGAGATGAACTGATAAACCTGCACACTAACTTCTGCTGCTGCTCCACCTACAGGACGATGAGTTCATTTTTAAGGTGTTCCGCTAGAGGGTGTTTGTTTTGTATCTACGTTTTCTTCCGTAACGCTGACTTAATTATTACTATCTCCAAACGCTATAATGGAAAGTAATTTATCTATGCATCGGTATGAATGTTTTTGTGTTTATAAGATGACTAAGCAGGGAATTTAAATCAAGAGAAGGTAAAACGTTCTACTTTAATTGGGGTTCGTGTTATCTGGCCCCCAGGAGTGAGTGAAAGTTATCAACACTCGTCAGCTCCGGTAGAAGGTAGAGTCGGGGAATGTGTGATCATGATTGTTGTCCATTAAAGCAAGTTTTTCTGGGAGTTTTTGGGTGACGGGAACTGAAAACGAGAGAACCAAAACGGGTAAATATTTAGTACATGATGAAGCAGTTTCCTCCATCTATGCCAGAAAGATTAACAGCGGAAGATTCAATCATTTTTACGCAGTTTTTTTTTTTTTAGATCAGTTTATAACCAATAATAAACCTTTCTAGCACTATTATACAGAAAGACCCGGGATATTATATTTTTTTCTCGGTCAAAGGTTAGCATTTCTTACTCAATGGATTAGTTCACTATTTTTATGTCTAACACACACACACACACACACACACATAACAAAAGTGGCATTTTTACGACTTTTAAACTACTGATTTATGGTGTGTGTGTGTGTGTGGTAAGTTGTCTCATTATAATATTTTTACCATTAAACTCTTAACTACACTTTTCTTGTCTTATAATCTAATTGTCACTTTCAACAAAACTCTCTCTCCCCTCACAGTGGGGACTCGTGTGTGAACGTGTATGGATCAGGCACTGGGTGATGACGTCATATCTCATCGGCCTCGTGATTGGTGGATTAATTTTCGGCTTCCTGGCAGACAGGTGACGTATTTTTCCTATGTATTTTTTTTTTGTGTTAGGTTAGGTTAGGATTTCTATGAACTATGTATGACCATTATACTGTAAGTTTTCTTCTATTCTTATACATACATGAAGGAACTCATGAATTTTGATATCATAAAACATTATTCTAAGATTACCAATACAAACATGATTTAGCAGGAGACTTTGATCCAGTTTATGTTATCGACTTGTGTTTATATAATGTGAGTGGAAGCTGAACGTGTCACAGCAAGAGTTATTTACACAGATTCGGGCGGAGGAACCTGCTGGTGGTGAGTGTGGCGACTGTAGGGTGTTTGGGTCTCGCTCTCCACTTCGTTAGGAGGCTTATAGTGTTCCTGAGTCTTCGTTTCATCCAAGCCATCTTCGTTCAGGTAAGTGGTAGTCGCCTGCTGCGGCTTAAATCATTCTTGTCCAGGTGAGTATCGTTCTAACTCATCTTCATCGAGGGGAGTATCATCCTTCAACATCATCCAAGCTACGACCTTGACCTTAATTAATTGCATTACAGGTAACCTTTCTCCAGTATTTCTCACGAGGTTCACGGAAAGACACAAACGCTTATGAGAGGAGGAATGGTAAGGGTGAATGACACGAGGAAAATGCCGAATGTATTAAGAGAAAACCTGACAAAAATTGGCCTCCATAAACAAGATTACCCCGGGATCGAACGAGAGTCCCTGAAGTCATAAAGTTAGTGTTGTTCCCACTCGGCCTCCTCACGTCCCCAATTTTGATCCACAAAAAAGTTCATTATTGAATTCCTTTCCTTCACTTCGGTAATAATGTATTGGGGATGTCTTTGTGTTATGTAATATATCTGATGGACATACATACAGTACATACACACAGTGACGTGAGTTTGTTTATATGTTGATTAATACACAAATCTATATAGCCACACTACCTGCCAACACCTGGACAGTAAGTTGACCAATGACTAAAACTAGTCGAGGTGTCCAAGAAGTCTTTGAGAATCAGAGTCTAGACTACTCGACCAAAAGTCCCTGGTGAACTTATGGACGCTGGAAAGACCAAATGATATTCACTTAAATGTTGACAAAATCTAAACTAAACTGTTGCTGGAAAATTCGAGGACACTTTGACTCGCAGAATGGAGCGTGGACTTTAAGCTCGTAACCCCTGAGAGCCATCCACCGTACCACCTTCTCTTATCTGAGTATATAAAAGAAAATTCCTTTTATCTTTGTCGATTGTTTTTACTTTTCTCTCATTTATTTTTAAGAGTCTATAAAATGAAGAAAAAAACTCCAAAATGAACGACAGACATGAGAGGGTAAAGTCGTGTAAGAGAAGCTTAAAGGTTTAGGAAAATGGTTAAGAAAATACAACAACAAAATCTTGCCTCACTGTGAAGTTATGTACGTACCCACCAGCTCACTGCAGAGGGAAAGAGACTCGGAAACTCTAGTGCCTGTGTCGACCGAATCAAAACATTGCAGATTCTAGTTCCCAAAGGTGATATTCAACACCGCCGGGAAATACTCTCCGCGTTTCCTCTCTCTATTTCGTCTTCTTTAGGAATTCCAGCATAGATTGTGAGTACCTGTGTGTGTGTGTCTCTCCCTCCCCCAACGAGACCAGGCTTTTTTTTAGAGGGAAGGTAACATGGGATGGTGTGAGGCGCCTTCCTACCACGATACACTTAGTCTCTGAGAAAATATATGCGGGTTATTTTCCTCTGACTGTGATGAAGAATGTCGTCTGCATCTGTTATTTCCTGGTTGCTAGGGGAGACCTGTCAGCCGCCATCAGGAGCCGTCTGGTATTGTTCCTGACGCAGGTGCTGCCGAAGGTGTTATTGTTTGCGACAGTTTTTTTTTTCTAGACCAGGATGTCCTGACGATGAACATTGGTGCGATAGAAACAGAAGCCATTCCACTTAGTTCTTATAATCCTCCATCCTGTTGCTGTATCTTCCAATAACAATGTCTAATACTCTCTCTCTCTCTCTCTCTCCCCGCAAAGTATCGCGTAAATCCAGATGTTTCGTCACTAATAAACCTTTACATCCATATATTATGTAAATACCCAAGTTTGGTCTCCAGGATCCACGTGTTAATTGAATCAATATGTTGTGTTATTTATATAAATCCCAATGTTTCGCCCTTCATATAAGTTCACTATATCATTGTTTACGTTGTTCCTGTCTCTGATCCTCCAGGGTGTTCACGTCACCAGCTGGACCTTGGCGGCGGAGCTCTTCCCTCCCAAGTGGCGCTGTCGGGCCCTAGTGGCGGGGGGCATGGCCAGACCTCTGGGTGTGGCCATGGGGGCTCTAGTGGCCCTCATGGTCCAGCACTGGAGAGCCGTCCAATTGGCTGTCTCTCTCCCTCTGCTCATATCTCTCCTCTACTGTTGGTGAGTCTGTGGACCGACTGAACATTTTATATTATAAGAGAACAGTATACTGGTGCTATAAGCCTCAACAAACCCCCGGCCGATTAAATGGGGTGTAATAAAAAGTTAAGCATCGACTAAGTCAAATGTTAATACGGTATCACAATCGACAACACAGAAAACATAACAAAAACGGGAAAAGAGTAGAAAGAGACGATGGTAAACCTTATGACGCCGGCGATGATTAACACAGGTTCTCGTAAAAAATAAATTGTAATTAATACTAGTTTGAGGCTGTGTGACCCAGGTGTGGTGAACCTTATCAGAAGTGAGATGGCAGAATTAAATCAACGCGTTGGGGTCATGTGAGCTGCTCCTAGACACCCAAATACCGTCGATTTTTTTTCTCAGAGAATGGATTAGTTGGCTATTGCCGGCGATGGGTCAAATGAGCTCTTGTGCTGATAGAACCTAACACCTAATAGGCCCCACTCCTTGTAAGCACGTATCCCAGTAGGCCCACTCCTTGTAGGCCCTTATCCCAATAGGCCCAGTCCTTATAGGCACTTATCCCAATAGGCCCAGTCCTTATAGGCACTTATCCCAGTAGGCCCACTCCTTATAGGCACTTATCCCAGTAGGCCCAGTCCTTATAGACCCCAATCCAACCAACTGTCGCAAAAGGACCCAATCGTAAAGACCAACTCCCTCTATCGGCCCTCAATCCTACCGGTTAGGTTGAGGCATATAAGGTCCGGGTATTATTAGGTCTGGGGCCGCACCAGACCCACAAAACACACACTCTTTGTTTGTGACTCTCGCGAGGTCGACACACGGCACCTTCCAGGTGACTCACTGCCTTCTGTCATGGTCTGGTAAAACTTGTTATTGAGTGATTTTATCTTATCACCGGTCTCTTGGTCATTGTCGTCCTCCAGCACAGGTCACTTATAAAGATCACCAGCGTTAGGGTTTGGTCTTTATGTAGGAGAGAGACCGAATTATTTATATTATATTTATATATTTGTGGGGCCTCTGATAAGGGAGTTTTAATCAGAACACTTAACCACTTTGTTTACCAGTTAGTCTACCAGTTAATCTACCAGTCAGTCTACCAGTTAATCTACCAGACAGTCTACCACTCACTCACTCGCCTATTGACGCCACCATAAACACACATTATAGAGTTAACTTAAAACACACACGCACACACCTCCCCTGACCCGTGTTCCCTCACACCTCCATCAATAATATGAACACGCCCCCAATCACCTCACTTATACTGTCGTCAACACATGTAAAAACAACTTGATTGACGAGTAAACTGTAAATCATGATGACCTGGCACCTGTAGGCATAGTTCAATGGACCTGAGTGTGACCTAGAGGTGTACAACTGACCTGGGATTAACCTGAATAGAAACCAGTTGTAACCTGTAGGTATTTTTGACCTGACTGACACCTACAGGTACAGTTCTAGTGACCTAGTTGTAGCGTAAAGGACAGGTAAGTTTATACTAGCCAGTATTACCTGTCGAGTCATGGAGGTTAGGTTATGTTAGGTTTAGGTTAGGTTAGGTGAGGTTATGTTAGGTTTAGGTTAGGTTAGGTGAGGTTATGTTAGGTTTAGGCGCTCATTTCACTAACAGGGTCTAACACATAGTAATCCCAAGAGTAATATCGTGCACAAAAGTCTCCTCCACCAATCAACTCTAGTTTGAATCCGAATCGCTTGATGATGAGTCCACGAAGTAACTGAAGGTAATGCCTTAATGACCTAATGTCTGACCAATCGTATTCCTCCATCTCTCTACCTGGGATGAGGATGGGAGGCACGGGTGGGAGGATGGGAGGCACGGGTAGGAGGATGGGAGGCACGGGTGGGAGGATGGGAGGCACGGGTGGAGGTGGGGATGGGAGGGTGGGAGGAGCACAGGTGGGGGAGGCACAGGTGGGAGGATGGGAGGCACGGTGGGAGGATGGGAGGCACGGTGGGAGGGATGGGAGGATGGGAGGGGTACGGGTGGGAGGACAGGTGGGAGGATGGGAGGCACAGGTGGGAGGAGGATGGGAGGCACAGGCTGGGAGGCAGGATGGGAGGGCACAGGTGGGGAGGATGGGAGGCACGGGTGGGAGGATGGGAGGCACAGGTGGGAGGGAGGGGGAGGCACAGGTGGGAGGCACGGGTGGGGGAGGGTGGGATGGGAGGCACAGGTAGGAGGATGGGAGGCACGGGTGGGAGGATGGGAGGCACAGGTGGGACAGGAGGGAGGATGGGAGGCATGGGTGGGAGGATGGGAGGCACACGGGGAGGGAGGCACGGTGGGGAGGATGGGAGGCACAGGTAGGAGGATGGGAGGCACAGGTGGGAGGATGGAGGCAGGATGGGAGGCAGGCACGGGTAGGGAGGAGGGGAGGCACAGGTGGGAGGATGGGAGGCACGGGTGGGAGGATGGGAGGCACGGGTGGGAGGATGGGTGGGAGGATGGGAGATGCACAGGTGGGAGGATGGGAGGCTGGGTAGGAGGATGGGAGGGGTGGGAGGATGGGAGGCACGGGTGGGAGGATGGGAGGCACGGGTAGGAGGATGGGAGGCACAGGTGGGAGGATGGGAGCATGGGTGGGAGGCATGGGAGGCACAGGATGGGAGGGGGGAGGCGGGTGGGAGGATGGGAGGCACGGTGGGAGGATGGGAGGCACAGGTGGGAGGATGGGAGGCAGGCACAGGTGGGAGGATGGGAGGCAGGGACAGGTGGGAGGCACGGGTGGGGAGGCACAGGATGGGAGGGCATGGGGAGGATGGGAGGCACGGTGGGAGGATGGGAGGCACGGGTGGGATGGGGAGGATGGGCACAGGCAGGTGGGAGGCACAGGTGGGAGGGAGGCACGGGTGGGATGGGAGGCACAGGGTGGGAGGATGGGGAGGCACAGGTGGGAGGATGGGAGGCACGGTGGGGATGGGGCAGGGGAGGGGGAGGCACGGGTGGGGAGGATGGGAGGCACGGGTACGGGTGGGAGGATGGGAGGCACGGGTGGGGAGGGCACAGGTGGGAGGATGGGGGCACAGGATGGGAGGGGGAGGTGGGAGGCACGGGTGGGGAGGATGGGAGGCACGGGTGGGTGGGAGGGGTGGGAGGATGGGAGGCACGGGTGGGAGGGGATGGGAGGCACAGGTGGGAGGATGGGAGGACACAGGGTGGGAGGCAGGTGGGAGGATGAGGATGGGAGGCACAGGTGGGAGGATGGGAGGCACAGGTAGGAGGATGGGAGGCACAGGTGGGAGGATGGGAGAGCACGGTGGGAGGATGGGGAGGCACAGGTGGGAGGATGGGAGGCACAGGGTAGGAGGATGGGAGGCACAGGTGGGAGGATGGGACAGGTAGGAGGATGGGAGGCACAGGTGGGAGGATGGGGAGGCACGGGTGGGGAGGATGGGGAGGATGGGAGGAGGATGGGAGGCACAGGTGGGAGGATGGGAGGCACAGGTGGGAGGAGGAGGCACAGGTGGGAGGCACAGGTGGGGAGGATGGGAGGCACGGGTGACATGGGGACGGGTAGGAGGATGGGAGGGAGGTGGGAGGATGGGAGGCACAGGTGGGAGGATGGGAGGCACAGGTGGGAGGATGGGAGCACGGGTGGGAGGATGGGAGGCAGGCACGAGGAGGATGGGAGGCAGGCACGGGGAGGATGGGAGGATGGAGAGGCACAGGTGGGAGGCACAGGTGGAGGCACGGGTGGGGATGGGAGGCACGGGTGGAGGATGGGAGGCACAGGTGGGAGGCAGGAGGATGGGAGGCAGGGTGGGAGGATGGGAGGCACGGGTGGGAGGTGGGAGGATGGGAGGTACAGGTGGGAGGATGGGGCAGGGGGAGGATGGGAGGCACAGGTAGGAGGATGGGAGGCACAGGTGGGGAGGGATGGGAGGCACGGGGTGGGAGGATGGCACAGGTGTGTGGGAGAGCTTGTGTCAGGTGATATGTAAAGCGACATTGACAAACTCTTCAACATTTGTTTTTCTTTACGTTGTGTACACTGAACCCCTGGACGAGTGGTGATGATATTTTTGTTGCCCTGTTTTACAAATCAAAACATCCTGTTTGTCTGCCTCTGTTGTCTGTCTGTTTGTCTGCTTCTGTTGGTCTGTATACTTGTTTGTCACGCCCAAGCTCTCTCACTTCCCTTCTACAGGATGATCCCAGAGTCCCTCAGATGGTTACTCACGAGAGGCAAGACTCGCCGAGCCAGACAGGTGGCCGCCCAGGTGGCTCGACACAATCTCCTCACCCTCCCGCCCACTGCTCACGCCCAAATGGACCACTTGGCCGCCCACGTGTACCTGGACGTCCCCTGGGGTAGTCTCCTGACGCTCTTCAAAACTCCGCGGCTGAGGAAAAAAACACCTTGATTGTTGTGTTCATGTGGTAAGATGTGTTGTGTACAGAAAGACCTCGAGTACTGCTACTTTAGATAACACCTCACTCTTCACCCGCTACCCCACCCCTCACCATACGCCTCTCCCCACACCCCTCACCCAACCCCACTTCCACACTATCATAAGTTATAAAGACTTTGGTAGCGAAGATTAATGACACAATTCTTTTCCTCTACCAAAGTTAAAATTACTTCTCTCGTAGCAGCTTCGAGAGAGATGAAATAATATACGACTCTTCCTGTTCCATCCATGTAGCAGTTACTTTTGTATTACCTGAAGAATAGGAACCACAACTTATTTTACCTGATTATTAAACACCCTATCGCTCTCTTGAAGGTTAGGTTAGGTTAGTGGCGTCCCTTCAGAAGTAGATTTGTTGTCAGTGATCACCTTCAGGTTGGCAGTGTCGCTGGCAGACAGTGGGTTCCGGAGTGAGTTGGCGGGGCTAGATGGTCCTGGACAGCTGGTGAGCCTGCTGGGGGGTCCTGGTCACCTGGGGTCGCTGCTGGGGGCGGGGGTGGAGGCCGGGGCAGTGGTGTTGGCGGCCGTCCTCACCTCACACCTATACCGCAGGGCCTTCCTCGTCCTCAACCTCCTCCTCACAGCTGCTCTCACCCTGGCTGTCATCTGTGTCTTACAGCTGGTCAAAGGTGAGCAATATTTTACCTTTGTTGGACATCGTATCAAGGTTTCCTTCAGTAGTATTGTATTATATAATGATTGACTAAGTCTGCTAATACATTCTCAACACACTTGTCAGAATACTCTTGAGGATTTTCCAGATTTAAGTCGTTCTGTCTCATAGTTCTGTTTTGTTCCCTTCTGACTAATGCCTCCATCTTGACAGAGACTTGGGTGAACGTGGACGCCCTCACCACAGCCCTCAGGTTCGTAGGCGTGCTGATCGTAGGTGGGGCGAGGGTTGGCGTGAGTGTGGTGAGCGTGGAGGTGGTGCCTACCACAGCACGAGCCTCCGCTGTGGGACTGTGTGCCGCCCACGCTGCCGTGGGAGAAATACTGACCCCTTTGTTGGCTATCGTGGTACGTGAAGGTGTCGGAGCTTATAGTGTCAGGGCAGGAACTGCTGTTTAAGTCATGGTGATAATATGATAATCATTGTTCAGCCTCTTGTCCACTTTTTACACTGTGTCTCTTCTGTTTGGTATTTTACCTCCGTGTTCTCTCTGGAAACAGGCTGAGCTGACCTACCCGTCGGTGCCCTGGCTGGCGGCAGCAGCGGGATGCTTGGTGGCGGCATTACTGGCACTGCTTCTGCCAGAGACTGCTGGTACTACCCTCCCCGACGTGGTGGACGAGGCAGAGGTCGTTGGGCTGTGCTACCGTGGAGACGTACTCAAGAACTGCGACTTCGGCTACGGCAGAAGCCCCTACTGGGTGGAGGTTGATGGCCTTATCGTTAGCAGAAGCGTTTCTGAAGTTGGCCTCGACGATGACGATAAATTTAAAAGTCTTGATCGAAATCTGGACACCCAGTTAGCACCCAAAGCCTCCGAGCAAGGCCATAAGGTGCTGAATAAACTGGGTCAGGGAGCAGGGCCCTCACAGCTGATGGTCATGCCACACGTACAGACTCGCCGGAGGGAAGTGAACACCATGTTCTCGCAATCCTCCGGGTCCCTGGTGTCGTCATGCTCCCACTGCTCGCTCGTGTCTCTGGTGGATGTTAGTAAAGTCAACGGCAACAACTCCGACACAACAGACTCTAATTACTCTGGAGGTCAAGACGAGACCCGCGGGCTGGCTCCCGGCTGTGTAAAGAAAACTTTACAGACGAAAGAAAACACTGACAATGACATGAAAAAAACAGAAGAGAACAGGAATGTAAATGACTCCTCTCACCACGGGGATGACTCTACAGGGAAGACGGACGTAACTCCCGGGGAAGAAAAGAGTCTCAGTGACTCAAAAACAAGTTTCGAAGACAACAACACAACACTCAACGAATCATCCTCGAAGGTAAAGGCGCTGGGTAGTGGTCCTCTGGAGAGTGATATGAGTATCTCGGTTTGTTCTCTACAGTTTAAGCACATCCGGCGGCCAGTAAGTCCAACAGATCGAAGAAGAGGCTCAGGTCTGTATTATTCCTCGTCGTCCGCCTACGCTGCCGGGGGTTGCAGAACTCTCATCCAGGAATATATGTCCAGGAACAGTTTTAGGGGAGACGTGTCGGGGTCGAGGTACTCCACACTTTATAAGAAGGGCGACGTAGGCGAGGAAGATGCCGCTAACACCCGCATCACTACCCCTTCGTCAGTATTGAAAGAATGCATCAGAATTGCCCGGAACAAAGAAAGAATGAATGTAATGGACCAGCTGCAAGAGGAAGTAACTGAGGGAACGAAAAGATGTTTTGTGAAGCCTTTTGAGCACGATGAACACTCCTTATCATCCCAAACAAGCACTATGTCAACGGGGACGATCGAGGTGAATGACCAGAGTTTTATACAGAATTCCTCGCTCTCAGAAGCTCCCTCCTTCACTACAAATATTTTCAACCCGAGTTCCACACTAGAATACGAAGCAGCGGGGGGGCGTTCAGCGGGAGGAGGAGGAACAGCAGCGGGAGGAGGACCAGAGAGAGGAGGACCAGCGGAAGGAAGACTAGAGAGAGAAGGAGCAGCGGGAGGAAGACCAGAGAGAGGAGGACCAGCGGGAGGAAGACCAGAGAGAGGAGGACCAGCGGGAGGAAGACCAGCGGGAGGAAGACCAGAGAGAGGAAGACCAGCTGCAGGAGGACCAGCGAGAAGAGGACGAGAGGTAACCACCCACACACTAAGGTACGACACCTTGAGAACAATATACGACGTTGGTGTCACTAAAATAGCAGCCATGAAGTTTGGTCTTCGTCCTCTACGTCAGGTCTCCACGACAGGTGTTCTCGGGGCGCCCCAAACACGACGAAAACTGACTGAAGGGAACCTGTCTACCCACGAGAACACGAGTAAAGTAACGCCGAGACACTACACAGCGGGAACAGGCGATAAGAATGGAACGGATGATAAAGATATGAAAGATAATATAAATGATAAAGATAATGAAACCGAGGGAGCCTTTATACCTGACCCACAGTTTACAGTCACTACAGAGGTGGACTCTGAGACACTGAAGGGCGGCAGAAGCAACACCCCCGAGCACAGGAATAAACAGGATGGCAACACAGACGCCACCAACATCAACAAAGGAGATGACACAGTCTTTAGAAAATCAATCACTATGACAGACCTTGATGAAACAAATCTTTAGTTACCCCCCCGAAAATAAATGAAAGTCGCCTCAATACCGAGTCATAGTGAACCAAAATATTAACGTTATTATTGAATTTCTGGTGAGGTTTTCAAGGGAAAGTTTTGTCGAGGATAAAATAATTTTTCTGGTGCGGTGTATGAGGGCCTCGACACCCCTCATTGAATACATCCCGGCAGGAAGTGCAGGAGGAGACGGAGGAGGAGAGGTCTGGAGGAGAAGGGTGGGGAGCTGAAGGGGGAAGGAAAGGATGAGGAGAAAGAGGAAGAATAAAAGAAAGATGGAGAGGAGGAGGAGAATGAAAATGAAAAGCAAGAGAAGGAAGAGGAAGGGTATGAGGAAGAGGTAGACGAAGAGTAAGAAGAATAGGAAGAGGAAGAAGAAGAAGAGGAAGAAGAGTCCCACAGTACATTACTCACCTCAAATAACTCGCACACTCCTGAACACAAAATACTTCATCTCTTCACCATAAAACTCGTTCCTCAAGTCGTATATAAGATGCGTCTACATGTTAATAAAACTATTCATTCCCGAGGTACTTTCTTATAGTGAAAAATAATATATTCCCAGTTTTATATAGTTAGGGTTATATAGATTGTTAGAAGTAGCTTTAGTTATATATTTATGCCTGATGCACAAGTAAATAATTTTTCTTCATTACTGAACAAAACTTTTGCTTATATAAAAAAAAATCTGTTTTCGAGAATTTTTTCTCAATTATTTACGTTTTCGTCCCTGAGTTGTGACATTGAACTTTGAAGTATTTTATTGGCTATACTTTAGTGGTGATTCAGACTCGAGGAGACACTTCAATAAGTTACAACAGATTCTTCTTGGATGTGATTGATAGCGTTAGTCAGCTCAATGCCTGCCTTCTGTGATTGACCTAACCTAACCTAACCTAACCTGATCAGAATGCATATGATTGTAAATAAATTGTACTAGCAACACTGGATATTTCAGTTACACTATTGATTTTATAACATTCCAACCCTGACTGTCTTGTGTTGTACTCCGAAACGTGTATGTATGTATGTATTTATGTATATGTATGTATGTGTGTATGTATGATGTATGTATGTATGTATTTATGAATGTGTGTATGTTCTCCATATTATTGCCAGGATCTTCGCTATGTATACTAACCTAGACACATAACAGGTGTAAACATTAAAGACTTCTCTGACAGTGTTAAGGTCTCAAGCAACTCGATATAAATTCCTTAAGGAGACCAAAAAAAAAAAAATTGGCTCACCTGGAAAGTATTTTTACACATGACGCAAAAACAAACACTTCTAACAACTTTCTAAACCATTAAACTAGACCATCTGTACCCGAGACACTGACACCCACTAAATTAACAACTATAGACAGGTGTGTGTGTGTGTGTGTGACAGGTGGATGACAGGTGGAAGAGACTCAAATACAGTGTGTTGGGTTGTAATGGTATGTTGAAGTTAGGTTAGATTAGGTTAATTTAGTACATTTTAAGTTAGGTTTAGTTTGGTTAGGTTAATATCAACTTCCTTCGATACGCTACATAAAGGACTGTACATGACTATGACTTAGGTAACTGAGTGCACCAGCTACGGTACCTTTACGGAATATCACACTTCCGTAATAACACAGTTGGATCAAGTCCACTGGGGTGTTAAGAGTCAACACCCTCCACGGTACAAGTGACAAAAAGTAGCTCTCATCTTTTCCACTTAACGCAGCTAAGGTTCAGTGAAAGAGAAGAAAAGTGAACCAGTTTAAGACCTGTGACCTTTTGGGGAGTTGGTTCACTTTTGCTTGAGCAGTCAGTATGTTTTGTGCTTGTGTGGTAATGGCAGGACACACATACCTGTACATACACATATATACACACATACACTTACTTACACACACACACATACACACGCACATCTGGTTAGGGTACACGGCCCGTGATTATGATATTCTGCGATGGTGTAGTAGTTGGCGTGGGAGGGGGGAAGGAGGGGGATGACGCGTAGGAGGGTGAAATTTGGGTGTCAGTGGCAGGACCGGTATTGATGAGGAACCGGAAAGGTACTGAGTAGGGGTGGGATTGATAGAAGTTTTGGGGTGGGGGAGGGAGGGTGGGGATGGGGTTGGTGAAGGTGTGGTGTGGTGAGGTGTGCAGGTGTGTGAGTGGTGGGGTTGGTGTGGTGAGGACAGGGGCAGGTGAGTGGTGGGGTGGGTGGTGAGGACGGTGCAGGTGTGGTGGTGGTGGGGTGGTGGGAGGGGGGCAGGTGTGGTGGTAGGTGTGGTGAGGGGTGCAGGTGTAGTGAGTGGTGGGGTAGGTGTGGTGAGGGACGGTGCAGGTGTGGTGGGGTAGGTGTGCAGAGTGGTGGGGTGGGTGTGGTGAGGGACGGGGCAGTATACGGGCGGGCGGGCGGGCATGATGGACCCTGAGGTGGGGGTCAGGCACCAGCAACAGCACCCAGGCAGTAAGCATACAACATACATCATGAACTTTAAAACGAAGTGAAAGTGTATAGTCGATGTATTTTTTTTCCCTGTAGACTTGTGTTTTCGCGAACCACTGGGAGTCTTGCCACCCTTCTGTTCCTTCACCACTGAGTCTCGCGGCTTCAACTAACTAAACCATGAGTAAGTTTTTGTTTAAAAGCTGGGAGGAGGAGGGGAGGAGGTGAGAAGGAGGGGTTGGTGGGTGGGGTGGGGGCAGGGGAAGGGGAATAGACCGCTCATTCTCTGTATTTATGACTGATGAGAACTCTTCAATGTAATATATATATATATATATATATATATATATATATATATATATATATATATATATATATATATATATATATATATATATATATATATATATATATATATATATATATATACATTTCGTGTAAATGATCCTCAAGTTATGCAAAAATTTTCCAATCAGCAGAAGAGTTTTTTATTCTTCCGCGAAATAAGGTGGAGGCACTCAGTACCACCTGATCCACCCGCCCACTTATTTGACCTTTGGGAAATGTTTCGGTTCAGAAGACGACATTACCAACACTCAAGTGATGTATTATTAACAAGTAGTGTGTTGCGGTGATCTCCCCGGCACGCACGAGGAAAATACGTCATCCACTAACACTTGCAAACAACGAGTGACAACGACCGTCTGGCACCCACTGAGGTCGACGCCACTGATCTGGACTTGTTATTCAATTGTTTTTTGTTTTGGAGTCGCGTCATCAGAGGGTCAGTTGTGGCGGCATTTACCTGAGCGGTGACGAGGAGAAGGGCTTGACCGTCTGATCACCCGAGTCACTGGGTCATCTCGTCGGCAGGTAAGTATATATATATAGCCGTGTACCCCGTCTACCCGGTGTGTATGTCTCTGGAAGCCGAAGAGGAAACAACACAGCTCCAGAGACAGTGGACAACACGAGGCAGCATGAGGGAGAAGGTACTTACTATACCGTGTCAAGTGTCTCAAGTGCTTGTGACTTACTACAGTGATCACGTGTGCTTCAGTGTGTGACGCAGCCTTAAGAAAACCTCCCAGTTACAGTAATCTTTTAAAGTGATGATCAAGGGTTTAGATATTGAGACATGGATTCAAAATGTCGTTCTGAGAAAGCTGTGCTATTCTCATGATTGTTATATTAACCTGGTTTATAGATAATATATCTTTTTTCAGTTGAATTAGATATAAATAATGTATATATATGTTTAGATAGTTATTAATTGTATATGTCGAATTTATCCACAAAAAGCCAGAGTCCATCACACTTTAATACAGTAGACAGGATTAACAAACTGTGGTCACTGTTGGATCAAACTTAAGATTAGAAACGGGTGAGGTCGTGTGGGATTTATTTCAGTATTAAGAATATATAAGTGACCCTCTGTACTCATGGCTGGTTGTGTACAGCACCGTCCTTCACTGAGAACAATAATAACAATATTACCTCACACATATTATTATGTTCATTAAACAAATATTTACCTTTTTATAATAAGTATACATAATCTTTCCCTATTAATGAAGACAGAAGTTCGAGAGCTTAGTTAGGTGATGTATTTGTTTTTGTGTATTTTACGTCATACGAGACAAAACTAATATTTATCTCCTGTTCGTCTCTCTCGCAGCTGGCAATACTGCTGGTGGTTGTGGGGGTAACATGGGCGTCTGGGGAAGAGCCTGAGACTGACCGGCTTCCCCGCCAGACCTCAGGCTATGTTATTTCTCAACCCTTTGGCAAGTTGATTCTTGGCTCAGGTGCGGGATTACTTGGCAGCCATGTACGACTAGGAGGACACGTTGGAGGCCATGGAGGACACGGTGGCGGCCATGGTGGCGGCCATGGAGAACTAGGTGGCGGCCATGGAGGACACGGTGGCGGCCATGGAGAACTAGGTGGCGGCCATGGAGGAGGACAAGGTGGCGGGCATGGAGGAGGACAAGGTGGCGGGCATGGAGGAGGACAAGGTGGCGGGCATGGAGGAGGACAAGGTGGCGGCCATGGAGGAGGACAAGGTGGCGGGCATGGAGGAGGACAAGGTGGAGGAGGACAAGGTGGCGGCATGGAGGAGGACAAGGTGGCGGGCATGGAGGAGGACAAGGTGGCGGGCATGGAGGAGGACAAGGTGGCGGGCATGGAGGAGGACAAGGTGGCGGGCATGGAGGAGGACATGGCGGCGGTGGCTCTGGAGGCGGCGGCGGCGGTGGTCAATCACCTCTCTCGGTAAGATACTCCAGGTCAAACAAACAACACAATGTAAACTTTCCACCACACGATAACTTCCTCTGTACGTGACTCAGCGAGACGTTAACACAACTGATTACTTTCCTGGACACAATGATATAGTTTAAGAGTCCACCAGAAAACAGTGTGATAAATAATGCATCTGAACACAACAACAACACCCTAAAGCTGAATCTAACCTGTCCTCTTCTGTTCCGGGGGTACAGCGGGTTGAGTTTATGTTGAACGGCCAACTACAGGGCAGCTACAGCGTTCTTTCTTCTGATGGTATTGTCCGTACTACCGTCTACAGTGATGATGGCACTTCAGGCTTCAAGGTAAGTTAGGATAGGTTAGGTTAGGTTACAGCACACCCCAAAAGCAACTAAACCAGATTAAATGAACCTTTGCATTCGCAGAAAATCTTGAATGGAGTCATTAGATTATTGGGTCGAGATCAAAGAGCGTCAACACCACTGTCTGAGCCGATTACAAGTTGTGTGTTACATCACTTAATGGCTTATTGTTTCTTACCTGCAACACATCACTGGTGTTGCGTTTCACCAATAATCTCAACACAACATCTCTAGACTGTTCTCGAGACTAAAGCCGTAGAACCACTGTAAGCTGTAGCCAAGGCCTAGATCCACTGTAGACTGTAGCTAAAGCCGTAGAACCACTGTAGGCTGTAGCTAAAGCCGTAGAACCACTGTAGGCAGTAGCTGAGGCCGTAGAAACACTGTAGACTGTAGCTAAGGCCGTAGAACCACTGTAGACTTTAGCTAAAGCCGTAGAACCACTGTAGGCTGTAGCTAAAGCCGCAGAACCACTGTAGGCTGTAGTTAAAGCAGTAGAACCACTGTAGGCTGTAGCTAAAGCCGTAGAACCACTGTAGGCTGTAGCTAAAGCCGAAGAACCACTGTAGGCTGTAGCTAAATCAGTAGAACCACTGTAGACTGTAGCTAAAGCCGTAGAACCACTGTAGGCTGTAGCTAAGGCCGTAGAACCACTGTAGACTGTAGCTAAAGCCGTAGAACCACTGTAGGCTGTAGCTAAAGCCGTAGAACCACTGTAGGCTGTAGCTAAAGCCGTAGAACCACTGTAGGCTGTAGCTAAAGCCGTAGAACCACTGTAGACTGTAGCTAAGGCCGTAGAACCACTGTAGGCTGTAGCTAAAGCCGTAGAACCACTGTAGACTGTAGCTAAAGCCGTAGAACCACTGTAGGCTGTAGCTAAAGCCATAGAACCACTGTAGGCTGTAGCTAAGGCCGTAGAACCACTGTAGGCTGTAGCTAAAGCCATAGAACCACTGTAGACTGTAGCTAACATCACTGTCTCTCTCTATTCCAGGTCTCGGTTCATGAAGATCCCATCGATGTTGTTGCTGTTGGATCAGGGCTTCCAGGAGACCCCGGTGTTGGAGGACAAGGTGGAGGAGGAGGTGTTGTATTAGTGGGAGGAAGGGGAGGATTCGGTGGAGGACAAGGAGGAGGAGGACAAGGAGGAGGAGGACAAGGAGGAGGAGGACAAGGAGGAGGAGGTACAAGGAGGAGGAGGACAAGGAGGAGGAGGACAGGACAAGGAGGAGGAGGACAAGGAGGAGGATATAGGAGGAGGCAGGACAAGGAGGAGGAGGACAGGAGGAGGAGAGGGGACAAGGAGGGAGGAGGACAAGGAGGGAGGAGGACATGGAGGGAGGAGGACAAGGAGGAGGAGGACAAGGGAGGAGGGAGGACATGGAGGAGGAGACAACTTGGAGGAGGACATGGAGGAGGACATGGAGGAGGAGACATGGAGGGGGGACATATAGGAGGAGGACAAAGGAGGGAGGAGGACAAGGAGGAGGAGGACAAGGAGGAGGACATGGAGGAGGAGGAGAATAGGAGGAGGACTGGAGGAGGAGGAGGAATAGGAGGGAGGAGGAGGAATAGGAGGAGGAGGAGGAGGACATGGAGGAGGAATAGGAGGAGGGAGGAGGAATAGGAGGAGAATGGAGGGAGGACATGGAGGGAGGAATAGGAGGAGGAATAGGAGGGAGGACATGGGATAGGAGGAGGAGGAGGAAGGAGGAGGACATGGAGGGAGGGAGGAGGAATAGGAGGAGGGAGGAATAGGAGGGGAGGAGGGGCATGGAGGAGGAATAGGAGGAGGAGGAATAGGAGGAGGAATAGGGGAGGACATGGAGGAATAAGGAGGAGGAGGAGGAGGACATGGAGGAGGAGGAGGAGGGAGGACATGGAGGAGGAGGAGGAATGGAGGAGGACATGGGAGGAGGAGGAGGAGGAATAGGAGGAGGACATGGAGGGAGGAGGAGGAATAGGAGTAGGAGGAGGAGCCAGGAGGAGACATGGAGGAGGAATAGGAGGGAGGGACATGAGGGGGAGGAGGGAGAATGGGAGGAGGAGGACATGGAGGAGGAATAGGAGGAGGAGGAGGAATAGGAGGAGGACATGGAGGAGGAATGGAGGAGGAGGGAGGAGGACATGGAGGAGGAGGAGGAATAGGAGGAGGAATAGGAGGAGGACGGAGGAGGGAATGAGGAGGAGGAGGAGGAATAGGAGGAGGAGGAGGAATAGGAGGAGGACATGGAGGAGGAGGAGGAATGGGAGGAGGAGGAGGAGGAGGAATAGGAGGAGGAATAGGAGGAGGACATGGAGGAGGAGGGAGGAATAGGGAGGAGGAGGAGGAATAGGAGGAGGAATGGGAGGAGGAGGAGGAGACATGGAGGAGGACATGGAGGAGGAGGAGGAATAGGAGGAGGACATGGAGGAGGACTTGCTTATGGAGGAGAGGGGCTGGAGGAGGAGGAGGAATAGGAGGAGGACATGGAGGAGGAGGACATGGAGGAGGAGGAGGAATAGAGGAGGACATGGAGGAGGGAGGAGGAATAGGAGGGAGGGAGGGAGGAGGAGGAGGAGGAATAGGAGGAGGACATGGAGGAGGGAGGAGGAATGGGGAGGAGGACATGGAGGAGGAGGAGGAATAGGGAGGAGGACATGGAGGAGGACATGGAGGAGGAATAGGAGGGAGGAATAGGAGGAGGACATGGAGAGGAATAGGAGGAGGAATAGGAGGAGGAGGAGGAGGAGGACATGGGGAGGGAGGAGGAATAGGAGGAGGACATGGATGGAGGAGGAGGAATAGGAGGAGGAATAGGAGGAGGAGGAGGAATAGAGGAGGAGGAGGGGAGGAATAGGAGGGAGGAGGGGGAATGGAGGAGGAGGAATAGGGAGGAGGACATGGAGGAGGAGGAGGGAGGGAGGAATGGGAGGAGGACTTTATGGAGGAGGAGGGGGAATGGGAGGAGGAGGAGGGAATGGGAGGAGGAGGAATATGGGAGGAGGACATGGAGGGGAGGAGGAGGGAGGAGGACATGGAGGAGGAGGGGGAATAGGAGGGAGGGGAGGAGGACATGGAGAGAGGGAGGAGGAGGAGGAGGAGGAGGAGGAGGAATAGGGAGGAGGACATGGAGGAGGAATAGGAGGAGGACATGGAGGGAGGAGGAGGAGGAGGAATGGAGGGGAGGGAGGAGGAGGAATAGGAGGAGGACATGGAGGAGGACATGGAGGAGGAGGGGGGAATGGGAGGGAGGAATGGGAGGAGGAATGGAGGAGGGGGGAATGGGAGGAGGATGGGGGGAGGACATGGAGGGAGGAGGACATGGGAGGAGGGGGAGGAGGAGGAATATGGGAGGGGACAGAATAGGAGGAGGGAGGAGGAGGAGGAGGAGGAATAGGAGGAGGAGGGGAGGAGGACATAGGAGGAGGACATGGAGGAGAGGAGGAGGGACATGGAGGAGGAGGGAGGGAGGAGGAGGAATAGGAGGAGGAGGAGGAATGGGGAGGAGGAGGAATGGGAGGGGAGGAGGAGGAGGACATGGAGGGAGGAGGGAGAGGAATGGAGGAGGAGGAGGAATATGGAGGGAGAGGAGGAATAGGAGGAGGACATGGAGGAGGACATGGGGACTATGGAGGAGGGGAGGAATAGGAGGAGGACATGGAGGAGGAGAATAGAAAGGAGGAGGAGGAGGGAGGAATGGAGGAGGAGGGGGAATAGGAGGAGGACATGGAGGAGGAGGGGAATAGGAGGAGGAGGAGGAATAGGAGGAGGAATAGGAGGGAGGACATGGAGGAGGAGGAGGAATAGGAATAGGAGGAGGAGGAGGAATAGGAGGGGGGAGGACATGGAGGGAGGAATAGGAGGAGGAATAGGAGGAGGACAGGAGGAATGGGAGGGGAGGAGGACATGGAGGAGGAGGGGGAATAGGAGGAGGACAGGAGGAGGAGGAGGGAATGAGGAGGAATAGGAGGAGGAATAGGAGGGAGGACATGGAGGGAGAGAGGAGGAATAGGAGGGAGGAGGAGGAATGGGAGGAGGGAGGAGGGGAGGAGGACATGGAGGACAGGAGGAAGGAAGGAGGAGGAGAATAGGAGGGGGAGGGAGGAGGAGGAGGAGGAGGACATGGAGGAGGACATAGAGGAGGAGGACATGGAGGAGGAGGAGGAATAGGAGGAGGAGGAGGAATAGGAGGAGGAGGACATGGAGGAGGAGGAGGAGGAATAGAGGAATGGGAGGAGGATGGAGGAGGAATAGGAGGGAGGACATGGAGGAGGAATGGAGGAGGAATAGGAGGAGGACATGTGGAGGAGGAGGAGGACATGGAGGAGGAGAATAGGAGGAGGGAGGAGGGAGGAATAGGAGGAGGGGAGGAGGAATAAGAGGAGGAATAGGAGGGAGGACATGGAGGAGGAGGAGGAATAGGAGGAGGAGGAGGAATAGGAGGAGGACATGGAGGAGGAGGAGGAATAGAGGGGAATAGGAGGAGGACATGGAGGACATGGAGGAGGAGGAGGAATAGGAGGAGGACATGGAGGAGGAGGGGGAATAGGAGGAGGACATGGAGGAGGGAGGGGAATAGGAGGAGAATAGGAGGGAGGGACATGGGAGGAGGACATGGAGGAGGAGGAGGAGGGGAGGAGGACATGGAGGAGAGGGGAATAGGAGGAGGACATGGAGGAGGAGGGGAATAGGAGGAGGAATAGGAGGAGGACATGGAATGGAGGAGGAGGAATAGGAGGAGGACATGGGAGGAGGACATGGAGGAGGAGCATGTGGAATGGGAGGAGGAATAGGGGAGGAGGGTGGAGGAGGGAGCAGGAGGAGGAGAAATTGTAGTAGTCGGAGGAGGAGGAGGTACTTCAGGAGGAGGATTTGCTTTCAGTCATGGAGGAGGACATGGAGGAGGAGCAGGTGTAGGAGGAGGAGGAGGAGGAGGAGGAGGAGGAGGAGGAGGAGGTACTTCAGGAGGAGGATTTGCTTTCAGTCATGGAGGTGGAAACGGATTTTCATTCGGTTCAGTTAATCCTGTTAATCGAGTTGGGGCCGTTGGTGATCTTGCAGCCGGAGGCCCATCAGGTATTGTCGGTGTTGACGGGGTACAAGACATACCACTATTATTGTTTCAACCAAGTGCTTTAGGAGCCCCTGCAGCTCTCGCTATTGGAGGAACAGCGGGAGCTCTTGGTTCACTAGGTAGTTCACCTCTGCAAGTTCCTTTTGTTCTCCTTGGACACAACTCTCTTGGAACAGGAGTGGCTGGTGCACATCCTGCAGTCAGTAGTGTGGCAAATGCTGGAGTTAACTCTGCTCAGACAGCTGCTCTTGAGGCGACTGGACTTGGTGGTGGTTCTGCTGCTGTTACCTCTAGATTGGGTATTCCTGGTTCGGTAGCTTCATCGGGTGCAGCTGCTTCCTCAACTGCAACTGCTTCGTCAACTGCAGCTGCTTCCTCAGGTGCAGCTGCTTCTTCAGGTGGAGCCAGTTTATTCATCGTTGACCCTTCTACATCTACTCGACAGTCTTCACTAGTTTCTCCTGAAAATTTCTCCCTAGGTGCGCCGAGGCCAGCGGTTGTACTTGGTCAACACGTTTTTCGTTCGACAGAAGGTAAAAATGATGGACCTTCCTCTTTTCCAGTCCAGGAAACACAGGCGGTCGTCTTAAGAAACGCCATTCAATCAGAAGGAACAAGATTTTCTGAGAGGAAACCCTCAGGGAACCATTTTTCTCATCAATTTACGAGACCTAAAGTGTCGAGGCTCTCGATCGACCGAAGCTCCCTAAACGAGGCTGGAGGCCTCGGCACCACCCGTCCAGTTGTGACAGGTTTAAGTCACCAAGAGTCCTTTGCTATAAGAACTCGTCCCCAAAGACACGGAACTAATATATTCTTTGACAATAGCCGCGGAAACCAACCAGCTGTGTTCAGGACAAGGAAAAGGAAGAGACTGTAGAGGGTTGGAAGGTGGTGGAGTCACTCGGGCCAGCATTCTTCTAGGTGATGGCAGATCTCGTGTCTGTTCATCAGCTCTCATGGATGATAAATTGAAATATTTTTCTTACTTTATATTTTCATTTATTTTATTATATATGAGCTATAAATATATATTATGTTTTTTGTTGAATATGTATAGATACGAGTATACATGCATGCATACTGTATACATCGTGAAAATAAACAATGAAATAATGTGGCTTTATTGTATAACCTTGAAAATCATTATATAACTGAGTAAAACAGACGGTAAACACAGCACTGTAAAGATCACCTGCACAGCTATACATCAAGAAGTGGCACCGAAGACGCTCCCTACCTGAGCCTTGGTGACGTAAAGCTCAACAACCTAAACCAGAAACACTAAAGATGGACGTTATGTAAGACTAATAAGGGACAAAAGCATAAACTGGCCAATAATACCACTTTGTTTCTCCTGTTATATCAATGAGGGTTGGCGACCACAGTCCTCCACTCTAAACGGGCTGTTTTTATCAATCCTCTAAGGTTTTGTATCTCTCGGGGGACCCAGTTATTAATTTCATTCACCCATCCCGATCCCTACCTTCCCCTGGCCCTCCTACTCTCAACTTTGCCCGTTAATATTTCTCTTATTATCCCCACATCTCTAATTATAAGACGTGGCATTTCATTTCCTTTGTCTGTACTTCTTCATTTGTTTTCCTGTCATTGTAGCTAATTCTTACCATTCGCCTATAACCACATTTCAAAGGCCTCCAACGTCTTTCTGGTGTCTGCTGAAAGTGTCCCCGCTTCTGGCCCATACATCAGTCCTTGCCAAAAAAGTCTTTTTCTCAAATTGAAGTTAATAACCCTTTCATGGGGTGTTTTAGATCGTTAAATACTGTCTTTGCTTGACCTATCCTTGTTATGATCCCTTCCGCACATCTACCATCACAGCTAATGTTACCTCCCAAATACACCAAACAAATCCACTAAGTTCCCCGTTACTTACCCTTAACCCATATTCTTCACCTTTTACCACGAATGCGTTAACCAGTTTTTGTAATGCCTCTTCACTCTCGTGGTAAGAGCAGCAGCATAGCGTATATCTGATATTACTTTACCATTAAATTTTATTCCTTGACTGTCACTAATAACTTCTCCCATTAAGTATTCTGAATATACTGTATGCTATACACTGTTGGCACTACACCACACTTAGTTATGTATTACCAAATTTAGGTAGGACCTACGGAGTCTCCTCACTCAGAGAGAAACATAAGATAAATATTTATTTATTAAGAACAGACATAAGTTCACTATGATTTAGCATATATATATATATATATATATATATATATATATATATATATATATATATATATATATATATATATATATATATATATATATATATATATATATATATATATATATATATATATATATATGCCATCTAGGAGGGTGATTCGTCACTTTTGTGCCCATACTTGCAGTTTCACCTCCTACCTAGACTACGGTTCTCAGTTGCTTTACCTACTCAATGGTCTTCGACCGGAGCCTATACGACTTCTCCTGCCCGAGTGCAGGTAGTACACCTTCAGCTAGTGCCCTGTCTGGTTACTCCTATTCCCAAGGCTGGACTACTCCTCTGGGATATGTGCAGTACAACTTGACTTACTTCTCACGAGGACCAGGACGGCTGGACCTCCTCTGCTATCTCGGGACCATCAGACCTTAAGTACAATTCCACGTTCCCACTTCCCGCCATTGTGTTCCCCTTTTCCCGTATGTTGTTTAGGTTAGATTTGTTCGTAGGTTTGGTTAGGATTTAGTTGATTATTTTGTGTGTTAGGAGTTAGGTTCTTATTATTCTATGTGCACCGTGTTTATATTTCTTTGTGTTTTGTTGTTAGTAAATGACATAATTTTATTGCCCCTTTACTGTCACCTGAGGAGAGGGTTATCTATTCGGGTCCTGTGTTTGTTGTGGAAGTGTTGTGAACTTCTGTGACCAGTTAACTTTGTTACGGTTGTCAATCGTTGGACACAAGTCAGGATATTCGCCGCATAATCATACATGCTCACAAGGGGCGACTCCGTCAGCTTATCCCATTCGCGACCCGTATATATATAAACAAGGGCGGATCCAGCGGGTCCTGGGGGTCCGGACCTTCCCTTTTCACCAAAAAATCACATTACTTTTTCTTTAATGCAGTACTGTACTCAGGGTTTTTTGTATAGTAAAACGTAGTTACTATTGACCTCAGAATATCTCCTAATATCAAGCGCTCGCCATGTTCCCTGATATACACCATACATACAAACTACTACGTGGACGGTATATGTGTACAAACGATGCACTGTATATAGAGAGATCAGGTATATAAACGATGTATATAAACAGATCAGGTATATAAACGATGTATATAGACAGATCAGGTATATAAACGATGTATATAGACAGATCAGGTATATAAACGATGTATATAGAGAGATCAGGTATGTAATGGCCCTTGTTTCATAAACAGAAGAATTATATTGTATTGTTTATATAATTCCTGAGTGTAGATCAACCGTAACTTCCACTATCTATGAGTGTGAAGGGAGAGGACGGCAGCTATGTAAATAGACCGTTTAATCACGTCCGTTAGATGAAGATTATGAGTGTGACTACTATGAGTAGTGACCCATCGAGGGAGAACGGAATAGGCACGTCGTCCTCCCTCGAGGGAAGACGGAGCCATCCACGGCGGCTCTCAAATAACGTCTTCCTCTAGTCAAGGATATCAAACTACTGCCCGCTTTGGGTGGCCAGAAAGCCGGCTACAAATGCCTTAACTCATCATAATATGACGCAGCTTCCCGTGGGCACACCTTATCACGTGCACTGAACATGTCACCTCATAGCTAGTGGAAAGTTACAGGGGATGAATCAGTATATAGATCAAATGTAATTAACCCATTTATATAATTCTTCTGTATGAAACAAGGGCCATTACAGGTATATAAACGATGTAGGTAGACAACACACACGCACACACACACGCACACAAACTTCTTGGAAAAATGCATACACTTAAAATAATTAACATGTGCTTAAATTTTATTTATAAAACATGAAAAAAAAATTTCTTCGTAGGGGAAGCCCAATAACCGATATATTATATTCCGAGTATTGTCACGAATTACTAAAGAGAATAGAACGTTGTGATGTGAAAAAGTTTACAAGAGTTATCCCTCTTATTGTTCAGGAGACCAGATTTACGTTTTCCTTATTGCATTGGTGGTTGAGTACTGCTGGTAACACCTTAGCGGGAGACTCGTCCAGTGAGCCACAGTCCTCGTGGCACATACACTCAGCAGAAATCACATTTATGTTTGGTGTAAGTTGTTCGTTACCTGAGGGCTTGGTTATGTTTATCAGTTCATATATAACTTCTTCAGCGGTCATGTTCGCCAGCATCACCTCCCTAGTGGCGGTGGTTAGATCAGTCATCAGCTCAGGGGTCTTTGTCATAACACACATAACTTCCAGTGAACTCTGAGAGCAGTATTCAGCCCCCTCCCCAGTACTGTAGTCTCTATCGGACATATGACCCACTTCCCTTGATAACATAATAAACTGTGGATCATTGTTTGGGAAGATCTTTCTAGTATATTCCATTTCTCGTTTCAAGGGATTATGTCAGAAAATCCTGCCACTAGCGGGGATTTATTTTCCACACCAGCGACACTCAGACACTCGGTCTCTGATTCACAAGTGTAGGAAGGTGATCCTCTCCTCCTGAACCACAAACTCTGATATTTAGACTCGTGAACCCGAACGAAGCAGTAAACATTGACACATTATTCTAAATCTTGGGGTTCGTGGTTCAGGAGGAGAGGCGAGAGGACTTTTGTGGGTGTCTGTACAGTATACGCCCGAGGTTCTCCTTCAGGGCTGACATAAATAACAAAAATAAACAAGTTGGTTTCTTGACACATTCAGCTGATCAACTCCATACCAATCGACTCTGATTAAGGATTGGAACAAACCCACATATTATACAATGAGATGCTTAACCATCCGTACCCGAGGGAACGATTGTGTTGCGGCCATTATCAAATGACAAGAAAATATACAAGAGGCACAATAGTCATCGAGATTACTGCCAGTCCTACAAGTCAAATACAAAATAACTCCCAAGAACAAGTTGAATGTAGTCTCGTGCTTATAACAAACTTGGAAGACTTACTAGTTGCTCCTCGGTCCTGTGACGTGTGTGTTGAGCTGGTGGGCGGAGGAGGGGGGATGAACAGTAGAGTACATGATATCTTAAGTCCATAATGTATACCAGCGTCAGGATAACTCTCAGGACTATCTCGTACTCAACTCGTCCGTGTATATCAAGAGTCCGTCATCAACTAACACTGATTACTGACACAGCTGACACCACACCCTTGTTGACCTGACCTCCTCACGTCGGAACTAAATAATTCAATTACCAAGACCTTGTCGTGCACACTGTAAACAGTTCGGTGCACACAATAAACAACTTGGTGCACAATAAACAGCTCGGTGCACACAGTAAACAACTCGGTGCACACAATAAACAACTCGGTGCACACAATAAACAGCTCGGTGCACACAGTAAACAGCTCGGTGCACACAATGAACAGCTGGGTGCACACAGTAAACAGTTCGGTGCACACAATAAACAGCTCGGTGCACACAGTAAACAGCTCGGTGCACACAATGAACAGCTCGGTGCACACAGTAAACAGCTCGGTGCACACAGTCAACAGCTCGGTGCACACAGTCAACAGCTCGGTGCACACAATCAACAGCTCGGTGCACACAGTCAACAGCTCGGTGCACACAGTCAACAGCTCGGTGCACACAATCAACAGCTCGGTGCACACAGTCAACAGCTCGGTGCACACAGTCAACAGCTCGGTGCACACAATAAACAGCTCCCAGCATTACTGTACACACAATAACTGCTCCTCGCCCCCGCGGTATTTATCTCATTAATCATAGGTCAACATCATCTGTTTCTCTACATAAGAAAAATTTCTCCTTAGTTAAATTCCTCAATTTATTCTGTTAATTATTTCATCTTTTTTATTTTGTATAGTAATTTATTCTATCATGTTAATTTAATGTTGATTTATACCTCATTAAATTATTTCGTTAATCCCAAATTTAACTCAATGGCTTTGACTTTAGAATAATTATAAAGGAATTATGTATCAACCCCTATAACACTTGATTCAATATATCAGTTATAATTAATATACTTCGTTACTTCAGGTATATATGAAACACCTGGTGATATCCTGTAGTGTTTGGGAATGTTATACGGGTATAAAAGTTTGGTCTATATCCTAATCCTAAGTACATGATGGATACTAATTTAGGTCATATAGTTAATTCATTCATATAGTTAATTCATTCATATAGTTAATTCATTCGGCCATAGTTAATTCACTCGGCCATAGTTAATTCACTCGGCCATAGTTAATTCACTCGGCCATAGTTAGTTCACTCGGCCATAGTTAATTCACTCGGTCATAGTTAATTCACTCGGCCATAGTTAATTCACTCGGTCATAGTTAATTCACTCGGCCATAGTTAATTCACTCGGCCATAGTTAATTCACTCGGCCATAGTTAATTCACTCGGCCATAGTTAATTCACTCGGCCATAGTTAATTCAGTGTTGATTAAGTATTCGTATAGGTTGAAGGTTAAGAAACAGACTCACTCTAAAGGTAAATAAAGGCTGGAATAACTGTTCATTCTAATGTGGTTTATTAGATCATTCTTCTCGATACATGATGAGGATGATTGGACAATAAATAAATATTTACCCTGGGTCTTATGTCACTCAATAAATAGTTATTATTTAAGTATTTTCATTTTTTGTGTCATCAGAGGCACAGACACACATTCATTTTATCAATGGTCAACACCTGGGAAGCTCATTTATAAATTAACAGGAAGGAAAAAGCCCTAAAATAGTAAATAATATCGTTATATATATTAAAGTATAAGATGAGGTGCAGAGATGGACTCACATCACCTATGCAAGAAGAGAGAGTGTGTGGGAAAGCTGTAGAGGAGGAGACACTAGCCAGCAGTTAGTGGGAGGTACAGACACAGGTATAGACACAGCCATGTGTTGTCAAGTCACCAACTGATTTACTCCTTAAACTACTTTTTAATTATAGCTCGTGAAGTTGAACAATAATCTCTGGGTATCACATTATACATAATATTAGTGAGCTTCCCGAACACCATAAACCTTTACCGCCTAAGTGTCGACATTTTATTTTGAACGCATATGGCACTCGTCTGTTTCTTTATTATGTAAAGATAAAGTTAAGCCGAGGATGACCTGCTGATGGTGACAGAGCCAGTTGCTTCGTATTTGTGGTCGGCGGGAGTGAAGTGATTGATAACACCGGAGACTCTCTCGGGTGTCTTGACGGAGACGGTACGGGTGAGAGACAGTTGGGATGGGGCTGGAGCAGCAGTCGGGGGGGAATACGCTGGGGCAGAACGGGCTGGGGCAGGGCGGGCTGGGGCAGCAGGAGCAGAAGAAGCTGGAGCCCCTGAGGTGTGTCTAGCACTGGAGGATCCTTGACTAGATGAAGCCCTGTTGATGGTGACAGATCCTGTGGCCTCGTACCTGTGGTCGGCGGGAGTGAAGTGGTTGATAACACCAGAGACTCTCTCGGGTGTCTTGACGGAGACGGTACGGGTGAGAGCCAACCGAGAAGCTGACGAAGACGACGAAGCAGTCTTTGAAGGTCGAGCTACATAGACTTGACGGGGAGGTGCAGGGGCAACAGGGGCAGGGGTAAATTTAACTCTTGCTTCCTTGGATTCACTGGAAGAGGCTCGACTAGTTGAAGCCCTGTTGATGATGACAGATCCTGTGGCCTCGTACCTGTGGTCAGCGGGAGTGAAGTGGTTGATGACACCGGAGACTCTCTCGGGTGTCTTGACGGAGACGGTACGGGTGAGAGCCAACTGAGATGAAGCAGCAGCTGGTGATTTCCTGACTGCGGGACGAGCAGCAACGGCAGGTTGAGTGGCCACAAACACAGCCCGTGCGGGACTAATGGATTCATGACTTGAGGAAGAGTCGATAGTCACACTACCAGTCGCTTCATAAACATGTTCAGCAGGAGTAAAGTGGGAGATTACATTTGATACTCGTTCAGGTGATTTGACTGAAACTCTGCGTGTTAGAGAAGCTCCAGATGAGGACCGGGCGCCAAAGGTAGAGGCTCCACTGCCAGAACCAGAGGAGAAGCTATAGGAAGGACCTCGCCTTGAAGATGAGAACTTTGATGAACCAAAGCTTTGACTTGAGGAAGAAGAAGCGCTTGATTCTTCTTCCTCTTCAGAGCTGGATGCACTAGAGCCTTGACTTGAGAATCCAGAGGAGAATCCACCGAATGAAGACTTAGTTGAGCCTGAGCCTCTACCTGCAGATCCAGAGAACCTGCTGGAGAATGAACCTGAAGCACCAGAGGATCCAGAGGAAGATCCGAATCCAGAGGAAGATCCAAATTTAGAGGATGATCCGGATCCAGAGGAAGCTCCAAATCTAGAGGAAGATCCGGATCCAGAGGAAGATCCGGATCCAGAGGAAGCTCCAAATCTAGAGGAAGATCCGGATCCAGAGGAAGCTCCAAATCTAGAGGAAGATCCGGATCCAGAGGAAGATCCGGATCCAGAGGAAGCTCCAAATCTAGAGGAAGATCCGGATCCAGAGGAAGATCCGGATCCAGAGGAAGATCCGGATCCAGAGGAAGATCCGGATCCAGAGGAAGATCCAAATTTAGAGGATGATCCGGATCCAGAGGAAGATCCGGATCCAGAGGAAGCTCCAAATCTAGAGGAAGATCCGGATCCAGAGGAAGATCCGGATCCAGAGGAAGATCCAGAGGAATCCGGATCCAGAGGAAGATCCAAATTTAGAGGAAGATCCGGATCCAGAGGAAGAGATCCAAATTTAGAGGAAGATCCGGATCCGAGATCCAGAGGAAGCTCCAAAATCCAGAGGAAGATCCGAATCCAGAGGAATCCAGAGGAAGATCCGGATCCAGAGGAAGAGATCCAGAGGAAGGATCCATCCCGGATCCAGGAGGATCCAGAGGAATCCAAATCTAGAGGAAGATCCGGATCCAGAGGAAGATCCGAATCCAGAGGAAGCTCCAAATCTAGAGGAAGATCCGGATCCAGAGGAAGATCCGGATCCAGAGGAAGATCCGAATCCAGAGGAAGATCCAAATTTAGAGGAAGATCCGGATCCAGAGGAAGATCCGGATCCAGAGGAAGATCCGAATCCAGAGGAAGCTCCAAATCTAGAGGAAGATCCGGATCCAGAGGAAGATCCGGATCCAGAGGAAGATCCGAATCCAGAGGAAGATCCAAATTTAGAGGAAGATCCGGATCCAGAGGAAGATCCGGATCCAGAGGAAGCTCCAAATCTAGAGGAAGATCCGGATCCAGAGGAAGATCCGAATCCAGAGGAAGCTCCAAATCTAGAGGAAGATCCGGATCCAGAGGAAGATCCGGATCCAGAGGAAGATCCGAATCCAGAGGAAGATCCGAATCCAGAGGAAGCTCCAAATTTAGAGGAAGATCCGGATCCAGAGGAAGATCCGGATCCAGAGGAAGCTCCAAATCTAGAGGAAGATCCGGATCCAGAGGAAGATCCGAATCCAGAGGAAGCTCCAAATTTAGAGGAAGATCCGGATCCAGAGGAAGATCCGAATCCAGAGGAAGATCCGAATCCAGAGGAAGCTCCAAATTTAGAGGATGATCCGGATCCAGAGAACTTGCTCGAGGTTGAACCAGAAGAGGCAGAGGATCCAGAGGAGACTTTTTTAGAGGATGAACTAAAGGAACTTGAAGATCCAGAGGTGAAGCTTGTGGACCCAGAGGAGGAAGCGCGGGATGATCCTGCTGCTGCTCCTGCTGCTGCTCCTGCTGCTGCCTGCTTTGAGGAGAAACTACTGGCTGAAGATCCACCTGCTCTCTGACTCTGAGCTGCGGATCCAGAGGTGAAACCGCTGCTACTTGAGGCACCAGATGAGCGGCCTGTGAATGAAGCACTGGAGAGACCTGCACTCTGACTTGCTGATGAGGAGCCACAGAGAGGTGACCCAGAGGGGATGGCGATGGTGCGGGAACTGGTTGATCCATATTCTCGGACAATTCTGTACCCACAGATGTGACTGGCCGGACCGGTTGAAACTGCAGGCACTGATGACGATGATTGTGACCTGCCAACCTGCAGAGACTCGGCCAAGGAATCGGCAAAAGTGGCAGCGGCGTTCTGTTCGAAGTCCATCCTTCCTTCAGTCTGGAAATCGTTGTTGATGCCTGAAATGGCAAAGTCACCGAACCTGGTGATGCCTTGGTTGGAGAAGATGGTGGCAGGGGCGAAGATATCTGCTTCAACGGGCTTCATCACGATACCAGAGTCCACACGCGTTACCTTAACCTGTAAAAATGCAAAGGTGAATAAGTACAATATTAAGTAACACTATAAACAAGGATACAATGCTACCGTAAACAAATTATACATCGTCACCACTGTATACTCCCGTACACACGCATAAGGAGCCTTTTCACCAGACGACACCGACAGGTAATTCTGTACATGGTTACCTGGGGCAAAAACCTGTAATTAATTGGGTTAATATTTACCTTACATTTTGTTCCGTGATGTTTTTCTGCTAATGTTAGGTAAATAGAGTAAAGATAGCAACATACACACGAAATAAGCATGCGTATTAACTTCTCTAACCTCTACAGTATACTTGACTGTGACTTAGGTGCATGGTAACTGTTCTTAGTATACCTGTACAGTGTTGGTAGAGCTGTCGAACACCCAGGTATATATTATGCCTTAAATGGACTGGTAAATTAGGTAAAGACAGAGGGCATAGATAAGGCATTTCTCAGAGATCAAGAACAAGATATTGTTATAGAGATGAATATTAAAAGGTTGGCATTGATTAACGGAATATAGACAAGATTAAAAGAGGCATAGATTAGATATTTGTTAAAAGAATATAACTAAGAGTTGTTGGTATAGAAAAGTGCTTTGTGAATATAGAAATCCATAAAGATGCCATAGAACTGTGAGATATAATGGCATACATAAGGAAGTTCTCAAAGCACAAGAATAAAGCAAAGACTCTGGCATAGCGAAGAGTTTTCTGAAAGTAGATACGTATATAATAATAATACCAGAGAAGAGTAGGTCATAGGCATGATAAAGACAAGTCATTTCTATAAACCACAAGAGTATAGACATAGACATAGAGAAGAATTAATATTATGTATTAAGAATAAAAATTAAAGAATTTAACTAAGATAAAGTTTAGGGAATCGAGGAAATATTTCTTTCATAACAAGAATGAAGAATTTGAAATAGGGATGAGATTATTAACTTGAAAGCCATAAGAGAAACTTTTAAGAGTATAGGAAAGCTAGAGGTACAGAGAGAGTATTTCTTAAGACAACAACAGCTTTGGGAGGATTGTGATATTATAAGATGTAAGATGGGAGAGAAGCAGAGGTCGAGGGGAGGAGGGGGGACTATGGAGCATGTTGCCAGCCTACAGTGTGTACCTGGTAGCCTTTAACTGGGTGAGCAATGTAGGAGTAGTTGTATTTGAAGGCGTCAGGGAGTAGCACTGTGTACCAGCCGTAGGTTATGCCATCTTCACCCACCCACTCATCTCTGCTCTGGTAATTGGTGTTGTCGTGGTCCTCCACTCGCACGCTGAAGCTGTACGGGTCTGACCCCTGAGAACACAAGCAGGTTAATGCATGGCTTTTGTTGTCAGTTGTGAAATTCTGAAAAAGGCAACTGTCGTTTGTTCGATTGAAAATTCTGAAATGTTTGATGTATTGGTCATAATTTGTTGAGGTGGAATTTTGCTCTAAATGTTATAACAAGATGTAACGGAGGATGTCACCCTGGTTACTTGTCCTGGTGCCATCTTCTTCCTCAGAAAACTCCTTAATGTTAGGCACTACTACATACCCGGCGGTGTTAATAGTGAACTATGACTTAAACCTCACTTACACTGTCACTATCAGCTAGCCTGGTCTGAGCATCTTGGGTAATCTTCACACCAGATCTGGCAGCATCTGCCCTGAACTCCTCCAGTTCTGCCAGTAGGTCGGAGGAAGACACGGAACTACCCCCTTCATAGGGAGCCGCTAGACGGTAAGTAAAGGACTGGGATCCACCAGACGAAGATGATGAAGACGATGATGATGACTGGGAGCGCTGAGAGGCTGCTGCTGCTGCCTGGGAGCGCTGAGAGGCTGCTGCTGCTGCCTGGGAGCGCTGAGAGGCTGCTGCTGCTGCCTGAGAGCGCTGAGAGGCTGCTGCTTCTGCTTGTGAGCGCTGAGAGGCTGCTGCTGCTGCTGCTGCCTGGGAGCGCCGAGAGGCTGCTGCTGCTGCCTGGGAGCGCTGAGAGGCTGCTGCTGCTGCTTGTGAGCGCTGAGAGGCTGCTGCTGCTGCTGCTGCCTGGGAGCGCCGAGAGGCTGCTGCTGCTTCTGCTGCTGCTGCTGCTGCTGCCTGGGAGCGCCGAGAGGCTGCTGCTGCTGCCTGGGAGCGCTGAGAGGCTGCTGCTGCTGCCTGGGAGCGCTGAGAGGCTGCTGCTTCTGCTTGTGAGCGCTGAGAGGCTGCTGCTGCTGCTGCTGCCTGGGAGCGCCGAGAGGCTGCTGCTGCTGCCTGGGAGCGCTGAGAGGCTGCTGCTTCTGCTTGTGAGCGCTGAGAGGCTGCTGCTGCTGCTGCTGCCTGGGAGCGCCGAGAGGCTGCTGCTGCTTCTGCTGCTGCTGCCGCTACCTGGGAGCGCTGAAACGCTGCTGCTTCTGCTGCTGCTGCTGCTGCTGCAGCTGCCTGGGAGCGCTGAGAAGCTGCTGCTGCTGCCGCTGCCTGGGAGCGCTGAAAACCTGCTGCTGCTGCCTGGCTTTGAGACCCTGCTGATGAACTGTATCCAGAGGAAGCTGAGGCCGCTGCTTGTCTGCTGGCACTGGCTGCAGCTTGTCCGAAGGCATTAACTGATGACTGACGGCCAGAAGAACCTGAGCCCCTGCTGATGGTGACAGATCCTGTGGCCTCGTACCTGTGGTCGGCGGGAGTGAAGTGGTTGATGACACCAGAGACTCTCTCGGGTGTCTTGACGGAGACGGTACGGGTGAGAGCCAACTGAGAAGCTGACGAAGACGAAGACGACGAAGCAGTCTTTGAAGGTCGAGCTACATAGACTTTACGGGGAGGTGCAGGGGCAACAGGGGCAGGGGTAGCAGGGGCAGGGGCAACTTCACTCTTGTTGCACGTGAAGCACCGAAGGAAGCCTGACTTGCTGAAGAAGCTTGTTTTGTTGAGCCTCGGGTGATGGTGACAGATCCTGTGGCCTCGTACCTGTGGTCGGCGGGAGTGAAGTGGTTGATGACACCGGAGACTCTTTCAGGTGTCTTGACGGAGACGGTACGGGTGAGAGCCAACTGAGAAGCAGAGGAAAGTGCAGGTCGGGCAGGCTGACGTACAACTGCAGGACGCACAGGAGCAGAAGCAGGAGCAGGACGGGCAGGGGCAGGAGCCGCAGGCTTAGCAACAAATTGCGCTTGGCTTGAGGCACCAGACAGGAGTTTTGAAGAACCTTGAGAAGCCCTGCTGATGGTGACAGATCCTGTGGCCTCGTACCTGTGGTCGGCGGGAGTGAAGTGGTTGATGACACCGGAGACTCTCTCGGGTGTCTTGACGGAGACGGTACGGGTGAGAGCCAACTGAGAAGCTGAGGGAAGTGCAGGTCGGGCAGGCTGACGTACAACTGCAGGACGTACAGGATCAGTAGCAGGACGCACGAAGACAGGTACAGTTCTTGCGGGACCTGAAGAAACAGCTCTCCCACTGCCTGTTGAGCCCCTGTTGATGGTGACAGATCCTGTGGCCTCGTACCTGTGGTCGGCGGGAGTGAAGTGGTTGATAACACCAGAGACTCTCTCGGGTGTCTTGACGGAGACGGTACGGGTGAGAGCCAACTGAGAAGCTGACGAAGACGACGAAGCAGTCTTTGAAGGTCGAGCTACATAGACTTGACGGGGACGTGCAGGGGCAACAGGGGCAGGGGTAAACTTAACTCTTGCTTCCTTGGATTCACTGGAAGAGGCTCGACTAGATGAAGCCCTGCTGATGGTGACAGATCCTGTGGCCTCGTACCTGTGGTCGGCGGGAGTGAAGTGGTTGATGACACCGGAGACTCTCTCGGGTGTCTTGACGGAGACGGTACGGGTGAGAGCCAACTCGGAGGCTCGGGAGGAAGAAGTTGGTCTTGACTGTGTCTTACGGGTGGGAGGGGCCACACGGACAGGCGCTTGAGGCTCGGGTAAAGTTTGTCTTGGGGAAGCATCTTCACCTCTGGTGATGACAACACTCCCAGTTGCTTCGTAGCTATGGTCAGCAGGGGTGAAGTGCGATATAACGTTGGATTTTCTCTCTGGTGTTTTTACACTCACGGTTCGAGAGACGATCTCCTGCAATGATAAATTTAGTGAATATGTGATCCTTAAGCAAGTAGAAGCTGTTAAACTATGAGGTAATCTTATGACTCCTACCGAATATCAACAACACTAACAGAAATTGTACAGGAAATAATCTACTTTGCGACAAACATCAGCGTGAATTCCGACCAGCACAAGACATCCATATCAGAGGGAGAGTGATGGCAGACAGTACCTGGGAGTCGTGGTCGGAGTATGAAGGCAGCTTGGCCCCCAGCCCACAAGTGGCCAGGGCCACCACAAGGACCGCCACCTGGAATTATAACAAACTTGGTCAGTGTTTAAATTGTGTTTACATGTTTCCTGTTATCATAGAGAGTGATGAGGAAGAGACAGTGTGTAAACGTCATAGTTCTACTGAAATATAATGGACTAAATGATACTTACATAGATGTAAACACACACACACACACACACACACACACACTTATCTAGTACTTTATGTTAGCCGCCTTACTGCTGCACCATAACATGATTGCAATAACCCCGAAATTACTCCGCGGGCTGAGACATGGGGCGGACACCTGGGGAGGGGGAGGGGAGGGGGAGGAGGAGGAGGAGGGAGGGGAGGGGGAGGGGGGAGGGGGCATAGTTATATTACTTCTAAAAAAAATACATTAATTTCTAAGTTCCTGTCGTATAAAAGTTACTCGTATCGTCACTCACTTAACCCCAGGCTGTTTTTTTTTTACCTTTATGGACTAATTATAAATTCTATAATACTTTATGTGGCGTTAATTATAGAATTATTCCATATATAATTATACACCATCTCTACTTCAACCAAGAGGTCTAATCATCTCATACATTTAACACAATTTGAGACGATTATTAATTTTTCACAAGAGCATAATTAACACACCAGAATTCCTTGACTCTAAACTATGTTCCAAATTGGTCAAGTCATTAAGAGTTTAGCTAATTATGCTATAGTGGCTTATGTGGTTCAACTCGGTACACTAATTAGATATGTGAGGTGCATTAGACAGAAGCAATTAGTTTTTTACTTGGGTCAAGTTAATATTAATCTAATGTGATAATTGTGAAGTTTTCTTTTAATATAATAGAAGTAATTTGTAGCTCTAATGAGACCTACAGTCGTATAATTAGTGTAAGTGCTGAGATTATTGTGAGGAGATGAAGACAGAAAGAAACGAAGGAGAAGGAGAAGGAGGAGAAGAAGAAGAAGACAGAAAGAAACGAAGGAGAAGAAGAAGAAGAAGAAGAAGAAGAAGACAGAAAGAAACAAACAAGAAGGAGAAAAAGAGAAAAAAAAAGACAAAATCACCAAGACAAATTTATCCTTTTAAAATACATTGGAACTCCTTACACAAAACCTTAACCCTCATCAACCAGACACACTACTCCTTCCTTCCTTCCACCAGACACCAACACGTAACCACAATTGCCAATACTATATCTCTCGGCTCTTGTGGGATCTAAACAAACAATCTTACCAAGGAAAAGAAAACAGACTAGACAACTGTTTTTTGCTGATGTCAATGTTGGTCACTCAAGGTGGGTGAACGAACGACTCTGGCAGGTGTCTCATTCATATGTCTAAAGGTCTATTGACTTTCTAACCGGGGTACACAATATCACAGAAACCTTGACCTTATTTAATGTATATTTTAACCCCATTCTGCTTCTTTAATCACTTTTTATCATTATCTTTATTTATCTATCCATTCTTTGTTTATCTCAAGTGAATAGTGAAGATTAATCAATTATAAATATTGTTTTTGTTGTTGTTTCCACACTTATTTACACTGCAACAAATGTGAGAGAAGGGAGAGGAGGAGGAAGATTGAGAAATAAGAATAATGCAATAAAAGTGTAGAAAGCAATAGAAGAGAATGATAAAATAATATATTTTTCCCAACATTCTTATAAAAAAATGGTTAAAATCAATCACATTCAACCCAAACTTAGAAGAAAAGATTAATATATATCCTGTAGTTGATTTATGCAATTATACAATACAATGCCTTTACGACTTTGCAATAAATTCTATTCAGACAGTTAACATCAGGTAACACAAAAGGTCAACTCATGAGGTATCTGTTGTTGCAGTCACTCTCAATATAAAATTATATCTGGTTGGGTCATGTTTGTTTGTGGGTGTTGCAATGAACGTGAAACCTGATGAAAGGGTTATTTGGGTCACGTCTCGTTTGTGTGTTTGTGAATGATTAAGATACATGTGTGTGTGTGTGTGTGTGTGTGTGTGTGTGTGTGTGTGTGTGTGTGTGTGTGTGTTACCCTCTCTCACCATGACCTACACCACTGTGACACAATATCCCACATTCTAATCAGGTGTTGGATACACACCTCACCGCCCACAGTCCTGCCTCACTCACCGCCCACAGTCCTGCCTCACTCACCGCCCACAGTCCTGCCTCACTCACCGCCCACAGTCCTGCCTCACTCACCGCCCACAGTCCTGCCTCACTCACCTGCCCACAGTCCTGCCTCCCACTCACCGCCCACAGTCCTGCCTCACTCACCGCCCACAGTCCTGCCTCACTCACCGCCCACAGTCCTGCCTCACTCACCGCCCACAGTCCTGCCTCACTCACCGCCCACAGTCCTGCCTCACTCACCGCCCACAGTCCTGCCTCACTCACCGCCCACAGTCCTGCCTCACTCCTAACAATGGCTGTATAATAACTCTGTTGATACCGCCTCCAACACGCCCACGCATGACGCCTCTAACACGCCCACCCATGACGCCTCTAACACGCCCACCTATGACGCCTCTAACACGCCCAACCATGACGCCGCTAACACGCCCACCTGTAACACCTGCGTCTCCTCAAAGTCTCCCATGGACCCGAGGAATCACCCAATAACATCTGTCTTTCTTATCGATCCGCCCGTCTCCGTGAACACCTGTCTACACCACAAATACCTGTCCCTCTGCCTCTCACTGCCTCTCGCTGGCTCCAGAATACATACTAATGAGCTCCTGAGAGGGAAATCATTATGCGTCTGTTAATTCCTAGATATCAAAAGTGTTTACAATGTACGACGATGCTTCGAGGGATATAATTTAGTTTAGAATCTAATCTATGTGGCAGGGAGATGCGTTATCTCCTGTTCCTCTATTAAATCGAAAAATACGACGTAAATAAAAGACCAAATGAAAGACGGACAAGAAAACAACAATAAAAAAGACAAAATAAAAAACAAAAATAAAATATCGGGAGAAAGAGAGAGAGGTGACGTCACGAGATGAAGGATGCTGTTCATGCCTGCACACTTCCCTTCTTTGTGATGGCGAGGAGGGAACGATGGCTGGTGGCTCCTGTACACGCAGCGAGAAGAGGAAAGCTAGGAGCAGCAGGAGGAGAGAAGGAGGAAAATAAGAACAAAGGAGAAGAGGAGAAGGAGGAGAATAACCAGCAGAAGGGGGAGAAGGAACAACAACAGTAGGAGGAAGGGGTGAAAGGGGGAGGAAAGACGAGGACGGAGGAGGAGGAGGGGAGGAAGAAAGGTATCAGGTGGAGGAGGGAAGGAAAGGCAACAGCAGCAGGAGGAGGAGGAACAGCTGTGTCGAGGTCAATATAAGGTGACTTTCACGTGGCGGAAGTGACCCTCTTGTGCTTCTTAAGTCTGCAATGGTTCTCACCCCACCTTCCCCCTCACCCCCCTCATCCCCCCCCCTTCCCCCTCACCCCCCCTCAGCCTCCTCCCTCCTGATCCCTTCACCCCTTTGTTTTATCATCTTTTTACAATCTTTTATATTCGCACCTCACCTCTCACAACTCCCCTCACCTCTCACAACTCCCCTCACCTCTCATAGCACCCCTCACCTCTCATAGCACCCCTCACCTCTCACAACACCCCTACTAGGTCAGTAAAACACCCAAGTCCCTGATTATGCTTTACAATAGAGAGTTTGTTGTTTAACTCAGTTCCTTTGATCTAAACATGGAGGTGACGTTATCAGCGGCAGATTAGTCCTTATTAAAATTCACCTGTTCTCTACCTTAATGAGAGTGGGTGTTCATTAGCTACTCCTGATCACTAAATCTCTCTCTCTCTCTCTCGCTCACACGCACATTTCATCATCCACACACAATCATCCACGCACAACCATCCACACAGAACCACACCATCAACCATCCACACATAACCCAGTCCCACTTCACTTCTGCCCCTTCCTCTTGCTTTACCAACTCCCTCTGCCTTTCCCTGTTGTTGTCAAAGGCGATCATCCATCTGACGCTCAGGATCTTTATGCCCTCGATACACTGTGGCAAAAACTGGTCCTTGGAGAAGCTGCGACCAATGTATCTGTCGTGTAGTGTATTTCAGGCTTATCTAAGGCATTATACGGAGCAGTGAACATGCATCTGGGATTTGAGTTGTCGTTTGTGTATAGAACTAGAAGTGGACTGTTCCCTGACGTGAATTTTAGAGCGATATTCAAGGTTTTTGGTAAAGATAAACAATGAACTTATACTAAACGAGGAATATAGGTTTATATTTTATGGGATTTGTTGATGTATGAGGCTGTGAAATCCCTTAGTGGTGTTCAGATGACAGCTACACAATACTAACATTAATATCCCCAAACAGTTTCCTCAAGTGCTTTTAAGATTTGTTTAAGATATTTGTGAAAATAGACAACCACTTTGCATACGTTTAAATATATTCTTCGCGCCGTTGAGATAAAATAATAGTGGATAATGTTGCGTCTAGCATACCAAGGTAAATGGCAAGGTGGGTTAAGCAAACTCCTTGTGTGATAAAGCATCTGGTTGAGGGTTGAGAGACAAGCAATTGTAAACAGTGCTTAGAATTGTGTGTGTGTGTGTGTGTGTGTGTGTGTGTGTGTGTGTGAAGGGGAAGGGAGGGAGGGCAGAGGGGACGAGGCGTGCCAGTACAGGGAAGGAGGATGAGTGACTTTCACTAAATCAAATTATATAGACGAGATCTAATTCCTCCCAGCCTACCTGAGCCTCTGGCCTGATTGCTCCACACATCTCTCTACCCCACCAGGTACTTTATTCATGAACCAATTCTACGACACAAGAAATAGATTGAGATGATTGACAGACACCTCCAGAGATCCTAATTACATCTAGTTACCTGCCAGAAGGGTTTCAAGTTCACTGAGGCTTTTGTAACCAGATTTGGATATATATGTAGCCAACCTAACAGCTTTGTATTGATCGTTGACCCCAGATTACCCTGGCTTAACGCTCCAATGACTGACTCGGGAGATTGTGCCCTCACCTTCCCCCCTCCCATACCCCCTCCCATCCCCCCCTCATCCCCCACACCCCCTTCTCCCGCCCTGGATTATTATTGGTGGATTATAGACATTAAGGTTCATTTTGGCAATTACAATAATCGTCTATAAAACTCGATAATAGTGTTTTGTTTTGTTTATGCGTATCATTCCTTCGTGTGGTGTCGACAACCTTATTCTTGGGTCAGGTTAAGCCGCCCTACAGCCCAACCTGACCTGTAGCTCACACTGAATTCCAGAGACCAACCTGACAAGATTTTACAAGCTGGAAGTCTCTGAGAAGCGGACTCCACCCTTACCACCTGCTGGGGGAAGACCGACCCCTTCGTCAGGTTATCGTTCACAATCGTCAGACCCAACCATTGTGGGGCTCTGGTGTGGGTCTCCAGCACAAAGAACATCCACCCTCGTCCACACTCCACTGAGACCACTTAAGACCTCGTGTTAAAGGGGATTATATTCAAATGAAGTTGATTCTGATTACAGGTTAAGTTTGCTCGCCGGGATTTTTGTTTTTCTTGTGCATCTTTTATTATTCTTTCGTTACGTGTTTCTTTTATCGGGTTTATTTACATCATGTTCCAGAATTTAGTGAGAATTGAGAAATTTACGGAGGAACGAAAAGCAATGAGAAGGAGAAGTGAAGGAATCTTACCAGAGTTACCAAATACCATAAGGCAAGAACACTCTCTCCCTCTCTTCCTTCCTCCCTCCCTACCTCCACCTCTCTCTCCCTCCAACAACAAACTCACCTGCCCATTGTACATCACCAACAAGCCTTCAACTCAATATCTAATGACGCTAAAAACACACAGAAGAAAACCTCAAAATGGCTGCTGAGAACTACTTAAATTTATGCGTAGCCACTGACCCCCAACGATTAGAATTCACCCTAAGCTGCAGCCTCGTCTCTGGTAACACTGCCCGCGAGCGAAAGTAGTCCCTTTTTGTGTGTGTGTGTGTGTGTGTGTGTGTGTGTGTGTGTGTCAAGCCGTCCTAGTTACGAGTGGTGGGTAGGAGAACGACCACGACACTCATACAATCCTGGACCGGTTCACTAATTTACCATAAAAAAAGAGGTGGTGGCCCCGACCGCCATTCTCTTGCCCAACAACGACAATTGGATGATAATGAGGTGTAGAATGATAGGAGAGGAGGATGACCAGATGATGTTAGGACGAGGAGAGGGAGGAGGAGGAGGAGGATGAGGATGAGGAGGACGAGGAGAGGGAGGAGGAGGAGGAGGAGAAGAAAGAAGAGGTAAGTGAGAAAATGACATGAAGGTGAGAAGAGGACATGGAAAAAATGAAGAAAATGGAACGAAGGGAATAACAAGGAGATAAAGAAGTCAGGTATAGGAAAATTAAAAGAGGAAAAAGGTAAATATAAAACACAGAACAAGAAGAGAAAGATAAAAGAGAATGAAAGAGGGGGGGGGAGAAAGGGACGGATAATTATGTACCATAAACCAAAGTTATCACCGTCTACCTGACCTTGACAAGCCAAACTATACCTGGAGACTACAACCTGTTATATGGCTGCTGTAGTACGAGGCATCTACAGCGAAACCCTTCTATTTAGTGGACAATATGGAGAGAACAATCCGCTATATCGAGGGTCTGTTATGGAACTCACATCTAACGAACTACATAGAGATGAAAGTCCATTATATTGAGGGTCCTTTAGATATGAAGCCCTCCATTTAACGAGCTACATGAAGAGAGAAATCCCTTATATGGAGGCTTCACTGTAAGTTTGTATGAGTCTTATGAGCCTCTTAAGCACCGGGATATAAGACTCAGTATACCTTGGTGATAAGGAGTCTCTGGGAGCTCTTCTTGGTGTAGATGAGAGAGATGATAAGCCAGCTAGAGTTGATGGCCGGATAAGACGGTGGGTGCCAGATATCTCTTATCCCTTGCCGGCTATAATTTTATTCTCTAATCACTTAAGAGGTTATGTAGGTAATAAAGTAGCTAGCATAATAATCTGGCTGATGGTGTAGCAATATGTAGTCAGACAACCTGTATTTATATCAGGGAGTTTGAAGAATAATAACAAGGTGTGGTTGACTCGGGCAGGTACTCTAGTGACACAATGGTTATCAATGGTTCGACTCCTCTGATAATGTGTCTTATGCCTGAATATTATCGCCTTTAGTAAGAGCTTCATGTCAAAGAGTATTAAGACTGAGTCGTCGAGTGTTGGCAGATGTTACTTAATTATACCAGTAAAGTTCTCTCTCGTTTTGCAGTTATGAGGTCTGGAAGGTAGCCAAGACCCCCCCATCCATGCACGGGTCACTGCTCGCTTGAACACTGCCAGAGCAAGCACCAGTTATGACCCTGTGTGTCTTACTGTAACGCTTATGTCATATACTGAGTCCCCTGAAGTAAGGCAAGTGTTGGGTCAAAGGTTGAATATTCAGGAGCAAGACATAACGTGAGTCACAGACGGCAAGAAAGGTCAAACACCACAAGATAGGTCAAAAGTTACAAACCGGATGACACACTACACGCCACGTCACAGAACACGACCCAGGTCAAAGGTCAGAAGCTAGGTCATGATATACATGGTGGATGAGGAGCCACATGCCAAAGTCATTGACCACAAACTGGCTATCAGATTCCAGGCGACATCATGAGACAAACACCATTTGCTTCAGCTGGGAACAGTACAATGTCTTACAACCTTCCGTTTCTCCTCTCATTAACCTCATTCCTGTGTTTATTACCGCGGGTCTGAGCTAACCATCCTAATGTAAGGAAAATGAATACCTTAGCCAGCAATGATCGGACAATATCAGCTTATAATTGGTATTGAGAGACTTACACATGAAGGTCAGATCGTCTTGAGGTCCTGGCTTACTGGTGACGTGGTTAGGTTTGGTGAGGTTAGGTTAGGTTAGGTTAGGTTAGGTTAGGTTAGGTTAGGTTAGGTTAGGTACTGGGTGACATTCCCTAGTACACCCTAGTTGCCACTCTTCTATACCTTCCCCCTTTTTAATCCCACCGCCACCCTATTCATCATTGTTGCTGCCTCCCCCCTCCCCTCCCTTCTCCTCCTCCCCTCTTCTCCCTCCTCCTCCTTCATGTGTGTTGGTGATGACATTTAAAGGAAGGAGGAAAAGTGGATAAGTTCCATAATGACAGACTCCCAGCAACAGGTATTTAAACCCCACCTCACCATCACATATGTTAAAACTATCACGCGACTCTCTTACTAAGATTCTTCACCTTTTAGCGCACTTGTTCCGTCATAGGGAGTTCGTAAGGGAGAAAGTATTCCCTCCTTATACACCAGTCAGCAATCACCCAGCCATCATTGGTAGTGCAGCTTTATAATAACCTAATGTATGGTGCAAGAATTCTCCTCAGTATACCACCTTCAGCTCGTGCCGTGGTTGTTGATGTCTTTCCAATATTCATAACAGAATACCAACACCTCGTGAGCTTCATACACAAGTTTAAAAATAATGATACACGTAGAATTAATGGAGGTTGTGTTTCTCATCTTGAGACACCCACTTGAGAGATACTGTAACGTTTGAGAGAATGATGTATTATATCAAACACAAATTGAGTGGAATTTCCAGTTAATTAGTGAGGAAATTCCTGGCGGGAAACTACGACTACATTATTAACTTGAGGTAACTCCCTCCCACAACTCCCTCTGGTCGCTGGGGCTTATGGTGAAGATGATGAACAATTATAAAGACTCTCGTACCAGCGTCCTAAAGTGAGTTAATGTTAAGTTGACTCTGAACAAGTGAACCTGACCAGGAGGATCTTGTGACTCAGGTGTGTCTAGGAGGCCACACGTCCCGGATGTTAATGAGGGACGTGTAAATAGAAGACGTGATGTGAAGGCCGATTGTGAGATGTATCAGGACATTGGTTGTGACCAGAAAGCCCTAAACACGAGACTTTGACCTAGAAATTAAGAGTATAGGTGGCTTGGGTGGGGTGGGCGGGGGGTCCTCCTAAGAGAGCAAGAAGCTGCTCTCCGTGGCCTGGGGGACACACCACCTGGCTGCTGGCCTTGTGGTGATAACACTTTCTCCACTGCTCTCGGTCGTGGTTGTCTACCCATAAAATTATCTCAGTTTCTATTACCAGTTTTTCTTACGTTTTTCTTCAGTGAACTTGTGAGACAACTGACAGTTCCTCAACGAAGTGTTGCTGATAAGGCGGCGACCATTATAACCCATCAGAAGAAGAGGAAAACTTTGTGTAGCTGTGATCCCTCCTTCCCCCTCTCTCTCTCTCTCCCTTCCTCTCTCCCTCCCTCCCTCTCTCCCTCCCTCCCTCTCTCCCTCCTATCTTCCTCCCTCCTTCTCTAATCCTTCCCTCCCTTTCTCCCTCTCTTTGTCCCTCCCTCCCTGCCTCACCCTTGTGTGTGTGTGTGACCTTAACATCGATTCCCTTCATCCCAGACCCTGCAGTTAAGGTCAACAGTCCTGGTCACTTGTCGCCGGTCTGCTCAGGGATACAGAGACTTGTTGGTCAGCTTATTATTAGTGTGAATCCTGCCTGGTGCTGACAGGTACATCAAGAACGTACTTAATGGTGCACTTGGCCTCTGCACCTCTAACACACAGGCCGGGGATAATCATGTGGTTGCCGCCTGACATTTAATACCAATAGAGAGGTAATTATATTTTTTTTTACGATTAGATTTTTTAACAACGATATTTGTTTTTACAATTAACAAAACATAATAAAATGACTTAGTGAATTATCTCAAAGATGACAAATGAAAAATATTTGTGATAGATGAAAGAAAATGTAAAAATTATACCTTTACAACAACAACTCATTTACCAACACGAGTCAACGCATCAACGCACCTGACATCAACGCACCTGACATCAACGCACCTGACATCAACGCACCTGACATCAACACACCTGACATCAACACACCTGACATCAACACACCTGACACACATCGTCTCAACTCATTCCCTCACGTGTACTTGACCATGACAGTGAAATTCATCTTCATCCTAACAGAACAAATTATTACATAACGTTCCCCCAGCCAGCAAGGTAAGGTGTTGGCCCACAGGTAAAGCTGCTCACCTGTGACTCACCTGTTGTAACTGAGGGGCAGGTGTGGCTTACGGTGTTATTAATTGGCCTCTGTGGTGGAAGGGAGGTACTCTCTCTCTCTCTCTCTCTCTCTCTCTCTCTCTCTCTCTCTCTCTCTCTCATCAAATCTACGCCATAAACATCACGTTAGTTATATCCTGCTTCCACCCCGACCCGGTCATGTCGAGGTGTGTTTTAGTGCTTCCTACACCATGTTCCTCCCCGCCCACCTCTTCTCTTACTCGGTAGATAATTCGTATGTTAATTGACTCCTCCTTTGCAACCAAACAACTGTGGGATATGTTGGGTGTATGTTGGGTGTATGTTGGGTGTATGTTGGGTGTATGTGGGTGTATGTTGGGTGTATGTTGGGTGTATGTGGGTGTATGTTGGTGTATGTTGGGTGTATGTTGGTGTATGTTGGTGTATGTTGGGTGTATGTTGGGTGTATGTTGGGTGTATGTTGGGTGTATGTTGGAGTGTATGTTGGAATGTATGTTGGTGTATGTTAGTGTATGTGGTTGTATGTTGGAGGTGTATGTTGGGTGTATGTTGGGTGTATGTTGGTGTATGTTGGGTGTATGTTGGGTGTATGTTGGTGTATGTTGGTGTATATTGGGTGTATATATGTTGGGTGTATGTTGGGTGTATGTTGGTGTATGTTGGGTGTATGTTGGGTGTATGTTGGGTGTATGTTGGTGTATGTTGGGTGTATGTGGGTGTATGTTGGTGTGTTGGGTGTATGTTGAGTGTGTTGGTGTATGTTGGGTATATGTGGGTGTATGTGGGTGTATGTTGGTGTGTGTGGGTGTATGTTGGGTTATGTTGTTGGGTGTATGTTGGTGTGTGTTGGGTGTATGTGGGTGTATGTGGGTGTATGTTGAGTGTGTGTTGGTGTATGTTGGGTATATGTGGGTGTATGTGGGTGTATGTTGGTGTATGTTGGGTGTATATTTAGATTGTATGTTGGGTGTATGTTGGTGTATGTTGGGTGTATGTTGAGTGTATGTTGGTGTATGTTGGGTATATGGGTGTATGTGGGTATATGTTGGTGTATGTTGGGTGTATGTTGGTGTATGTTGGGTGTATGTTGGTGTATGTTGGGTGTATGTGGGTGTGTGGGTGTATGTTGGTGTATGTGGGTGTATGTTGGGTGTATGTTGGTGTATGTTGGTGTATGTTGGGTGTATGTTGGTGTATGTTGGTGTATGTTGGTGTATGTTGGTGTATGTTGGGTGTATGTTGGTGTATGTTGGTGTATGTTGGGTGTATGTTGGTGTATGTTGGTGTATGTTGGGTGTATGTTGGGTGTATGTTGGGTGTATGTTTTGATTTCGTCTCCTGAGTCATCTATACAGCCACTATACTTCCATGCTGTGTATTAATTATATCCCAAGTTTTATATATGGTTGTGTATGAAATTGTATTAATGTATGAATGTCATGTCCCTCTCATAAATCCTGTATAACTGTGTATGTTGTGAGTTAGTACAGGTTATATAATAAAGTTACCTAACCTCACCACTCGTCAATCGTGTATCAAGGAATATAACATCTTGCCTCCCCTCCTCTCTCTCTCTCCTCTCTCCTTCTCCCCCTCCCTCCCCCCCTCCCCTCTCCCCCCCTCCCTCTCCCTCTTCCCCCCTCTCTCCTCCCCTCCGCCATAAAACGTGTACAAAATAGCTTTTAAAATTGCCATATTTACTCCCCAGAAAATATGCAGCCTAACACGCGATCTTGTCGAGGCCACCGAGGAGGAAAAATGGTCATCTTATACAAAAATAATTTACTTCAGACCGAAAAATGTATATGATAAAAAGATAATACAAGTCGATAAGTGAAATGAAGAAGAAGGAAGAGAAGAAAAACTCGATAATTAGGTAAGTCATCAACAGGTAATAGACAGGTAGCAGACAGGTAGCCGAACACTGAGTAGGTGAGGGAGAGGTGAGGGATGAGTAGGTGGGAGAGAGGGGAGGTGAGGGGGAGGTGAGGGATGAGTAGGTGGGAGAGAGGGAAGGTGAGGGGGAGGGAGAGGTGAGGCTGGTGGGTGGAGAGGGAGGGGGTGAGGGGGAGGGAGAGGTGAGGGAAGGTGAGGGGGAGGGAGAGGTGAGGGCTTGCGTGTGTGTTTACGAGTCTTTACGATCTATAACTTCTTCGTTACACCTTAAGTCATTGTATCGTCCTCACACTGTTTACTTTTTTGTTCTTTAGGTTGTTCGGTGGTTCGTTGACGAAGTTAATAATGACTTGATTAGTACACGTTGGCACAGTCTTCAAACGTTGGCACAGTCTTCAAACGTTGGCACAGTCTTCAAACGTTGGCACAGTCTTCAAACGTTGGCACAGTCTTCAAACGTTGGCACAGTCTTCAAACGTTAGCTGAAGATCTATAAATATTGTCGGGTTTGTTCATCAGTAAGCATGGAAAGACAGACAGCCAAACAGACAGACAGACAGACAGCCAAACAGACAGACAGACAGACAGACGGAGCCGCACGGAGGAAGTGTGTATCTAATAATGATCGTCCTGTTAGCTTGTCAGGTGCTTCAGATTCCAGAGCTTGTTAGTGTTTTGAGGTTGGAGTCTGACCTGAGATGATCTGAAGTCACGACGATTATAGATACGACGCTGGACGACGATTATAGATACGACTGGACGACGATTATAGGTATAACTGTACATTGATTATGGAATATAACTGGACGACGATTATGAATGCGACTGGACGACGATTATAGATACGACTGGACGACGATTATAGATACGACTGGACGATGATTATAGGTATAACTGTACGATGATTATGGGTATAACTGGACGATGATTATAGATACGACTGGACGATGATTATAGGTATAACTGTACGATGATTATGGGTATAACTGGACGATGATTATAGATACGACTGGACGATGATTATAGGTATAACTGGACGATGATTATGGGTATAACTGGACGATGATTATAGACGATTTCCGGGATAAGAAAGAATGAATAAATGCTCATCTACATAAGCTATAGGGAAGGCGAACTAAATAATCTAATATATTGTTTCATGTTTATTAAATTGAGTTACTTCTTCTGTAAGTGAATATACTCCACGTGCTGTGTCTCTCTCTCTCTCTCTCTCTCTCTCTCTCTCTCTGTGTTTTTAAGAATGTCTGTAAATAAGAGGAAGAGAAATAAAAAGAAAGAAGAAAGAGACAGACAGACAGACAGACAGACAACGATACAAAAACTGAAATATTTAAAGGAAAAACACACACACGAGAGGCGTGCGGGCGTGTAATACTGAGGGAGATAGTTAGGGAGGGCGTGGGAGAGAGAGAGGGGGGAGGGAGGGAGGGGAGAGAGAGGGGGGGAGGGAGGGAGGGGGAGGGCGTGGGGGAGAGAGGGGGGGAGGGGTGGGAGGTAGGGCGTGGGGAGAGGGAGAGAGAGGGAGGGGGAGGGAGGTAAGGAGTGAAAGAGTGAGGAAAGGAGTGAGTGAGGGAGGGAGGGAGTGAGTGAGAGATGGCGTGTATGACCGAGTAAAAAAAACAGTGAGGGAGTAAGTGAGCGAGACTGATACGGAGTGAAAGGTGCCCTGGAATCTTTAGAAGGGGAGTCCATCTTGTGTCTCAGAGACCTTGGGTTAAATATATAATTTATTGTTTAAGTAAATAATAAAACTCATGGCATAAAGACTCGGGTAATTTATCATTGGTGACGAAGGACTTAAAAGCTCTTTGTTTATTCTGTGTCGTTGAAAATATCTATGACACGATTTCTGTTCTGTGAGGTAAAGATCTGGTTTAACCCTCTGCCATTTAGGTTCTTAATCCCATCGATGAATGTCAGAAAACTTCGTAAATGTCAAGGCTAAACTCTATAGTGTGTCATGTGGAGTAAGCAGTTGTTTTGGGGGCATTATTGTTAAAAGTCTGAAGTATGATGTAATATGTCTACGTTTTCCCATTGGATTGGACTCTCTCTCTCTCTCTCTCTCTCTCTCTCTCTCTCTCTCTCTCTCTCTCTCTCTCTCTCTCAGGTTTTATTACCATGTTCCTCCGCGGTTGACACACAGAGGCAGTACAGGATGTGGTCACTGTGTTGGTCGTCTGATTGCCTCTAAGGTCAGGAACAAACTCTTCTCGACATATGGTTTTACGAGACGCGTCAGAATGTCATTGTTACTCCTACTGCTTATTAAATTTTATGTCTATTTTACGTTGAAAGTCAGGTTTATCTTCCCTAGCCAAAAGTGTATGTAAATATAATGCGCATCTTGTTATAGTATGTGAAAGGAGATGGTAGCATGCAAGGTCAATTCTTGTTTGTCTTGATGCAAATTTAGTTGGAAAGTAAAGTTGATCTTCCACGACCAAGGAGGCGAGACACAATAACCTCATATTGATATAAATTGAAAGTAAAATTCTAATTCTCGGAAGAAAGTGTTATCCAGAGGCTTGACTCTCAACAAATAGTGTAATAAATCTTCTTCTCTCTTCTAATTGGGGGGAATAAAGCGCAAATAATTACAATAATAACTCGGCAGTCAAGTCATTGTATCATACGGTATTAACTTCACTATCAAGGAGAAACAGACACCCGAGCCTTTAATAATCCAACCCAAAATTACTACGTTCCCAGGCAGGGTGTAGAGGCAGACAGGGTGTAGAGGCAGACAGGGTGTAGAGGCAGGTAGAGTGTAGAGGCAGGCAGAGGCAGTATTAGTAACTGACTCCCGCGATGCCTCCTATTGCCTCTGGCCTTGCAACACTCCCTCTCCCACCAAGAACCCCAAAGAAAACGGGCGAGGGGGTGTTACCTGAGCTCTGTTGTTGGTAGTGAAAGAATTGGGTCACGTGAGGTGGTCGGGGATCTGAGTCACCTTATATGGCCCGAGGTGGGGCTACCATGGCCCGAGGTGGGGTAAACACCAGGGTCAGAGGCCGAAAGTGATCAGAGGGATGGTGTGGTTTAGGTGGTCAGGGGATGGTGTGGTTTAGGTGGTCAGGGGATAGTGTGGTCAGCTTTAGGTGGTCAGGGGATGGTGTGGTTTAGGTGGTCAGGGAGTAATGTACCCTTGAGAGGAAGAAGCGAGTGTAAGAACAGCGAGACAACAGGATTGAGGGCAGGTGGGCGGGGAGAGGGTGGGCTGGTGGGCGGGGAGAGGGGTGGGCAGGTGGGCGGGGATGGAGAGGGAGGGAGGCAGGTGGGAAGAGTGAGAGGACAGGAGGGCGGAGAGAGGGTAGTGGGCAAGTGGCGGAAGAGAGTGAAAAGAGGTCATGTAGGCGGAGAGAGAGTGAAAGGGAGGGAGGCAGGTGGGCGGAGGAGATAGTGTGAGATAGGTGGAGAGAGAGAGAGAAGGGAAGTGGGGGGGTGAGAGAAAGTAAGAGGGCGGGCATGTGAGAGAGGGGGACAGGGAGGAAGAAGGGGGGGAGGGGGGAGGGGGGTCAGGTGGTCGGAACATCTCAGCGGGCAGCAGAACCATGAGGTAAGAGAGGACTGTACAGGTGTGTGATGGATGAGTCCTCCCCCACCATAACACTCATCTCAGAGGGGTAATTACTCAACTACCGGAAACTTATCAAAATCTTACTTTTAACTTTGTGGATGTTGTCTCCCGCTTGTTTTATACAACATGATTTAATATATAAAGACAATTTCATAGTTGACTCGAGAATCTAACAGGCTTTGAATTGTTTGTTTATTATGATGTAATTTCACGTAGTTTTCATTTTACAGATTAGCGGAACAGCATTTGGCTTTGTCCTATAGGTATGCGTCAGGTAGATGGCAACGTAATTAAAAGTGGTTGTGATTAAATGAAAACTATCGTACAGTTATGTTAGAATCTTGTGGACAATTCCTTAGATGAAGTAGAAACTGAATGATGCTGCCCCGGGAAGGAACTAGATATATTACACCTGTAGTAATATTTCGTGCAAGTAAGATGATTCGAGTCTTGGGTATAATATAAAAATCACATTTTGCTTCTCTCGTCTTCACACTTTGATATAGATGTTGTAAAAAGAAACGATCTTAAATGTTAAACAAGTGTCACGGGGCAGAGTTATAATGCACCAGACTGTACTGTAAACAGATTGAGAGGCACAGTATGTTAGGTTGGGGCGCCAGGATGTGAAGCATGTGGCTGGGGCGACAGACGGACGAGACCATCAAGTCCATAACGTCAATAATGAAGGAGAGAACAGTGGCAGGGGAGAGCTGGACACCTGGAGCCATAATCAAGAACCTGTGTTAATTGAACCACATTTACCTGATATCTGGGAGGCAAATGTACATAGATATAACGTGTTTAATGTGAGCCCGACACCAGGGATGGTCGAGGTGTTCATGGTACGTCGAGCGGTGAGGTACGAGTGCTTGTGTAGGTTACTAAAACTTCACGTGGTCAGCGTGGGTTAGTGGAGAGACACTTAACCTCATGTGTTAGGATATACCAAAGATGGTCATGAGGGGCGGTAGTAAATAAACCCTAATATATACGAGGTGTCGATAAGTAAATGGTTTGTCCTATGAAACACACATCCAGAAACTGTAACGTCAAAACTGTAAACCAAATAGTCTTTTCTCACACAAGTTTAACATCACACACATAGTGGCGGGTTGATCACTGCAGCCAGACACTTATACACTGAACACAACACAAGACTCCTGGTCCACAATACCTTGATCCTCATGATCGTGGTGAACGAGAGTAGAGTAAAGGACTGAAGCCTCTGCTGTTGCCCTTCTGCCTTTTATACCTGTTCGCCCTCGACTCCTACCCGTGGCACTCAGTGTCAACGTCATCGATGCCACCGACCCGCCCCTCACGTAGCTCCCCACAACACCTCCACACAGTCTCTCAAGGTTGTCAGTTTTTCATCTTAAAAAAAGTATTCCATCTGTGAAATTATGTTTAAAGTGTAATAATACACTTAAAATGACCTTAGTTACATGATTTAGTAGTTGTTTATTTAACAAATGGGTATTGAGGGATTGGCAACAGTGTGTGGGCTGGGTGAAGGAGTCACCGATGCGGGGAGGGGCGGGGACGGGACAGCCCAGGTGAAAGGGCTCTGGGGCACTCCGGACGAGGCCCTGACGCGGTCACCCACTGTTGGGGGGGAGGAAGGAGGTGGAGGGGATTTTAGTTCTCCTGTGTGTTCTTGACTCGAGGAAAATACAGAGTTCCTGGACTAGAATCTGGAACACAAGAGGAAGTCGTGAGGGTGAAGAGTGTCCTGTGTCCCACTCTCTCCGGGACCTTCCTGGCGCCATGCTCCTCGAGGCCACAGGATGGTCTCTCTCTCTCTCTCTCTCTCTCTCTCTCTCTCTCTCTCTCTCTCTCTCTCTCTCATCACGTCTGTCTTCCATAATTCACATAATTAATAAACCAGACACAAGCACAGAAGAGGCGAGAACACGTGGTCGTATGTGGAACAAGCAAGAGAGGTGAGAGAGAAAGTGGAGCGAGTGGAAATAGAATGAAAGAGAGTGAAAGTAAGAAGGAGAGAGAAAGTACTGACAACAACAAAGGGACTGAAAAAAGGATAGTTGATAAAGAGAGATGACTATAAGAGGAAGGAAAGAGAAAGGGAAATATAAAAAATGATGATGTTGTAGTAGTAGTAGTAGTAGTAGTAGTAGTAGTTATGTGACAGGTATATTAATCAGAGTAACGTTCCCCTTCCCTCACCTTCCCAAATAGTAATTAACACAAACATTCACGGTAGAGTTTAAAGCCACCCTGCCCTCCCCCTGCCCTCCCCTGCCCTCCCCCTGCTCTCTCCTTGCCCTCCCACTGCCCACCCTTTGCCCTCCCTCTTCCCTCCCCCATTAAAACACCATTTGTGATATCCAGTGCAAATAGAATTCAGAATTTACGGTTTTTGTCGAGTTAATTGATATATATAGTTCCATTCCTGAACTGTTATACTCTGGAACATAACTTTGGTCTTTGGGGGAAAAAGTAAAGTGGTTAATTTGACTCTATTTTTAAACGACTTGTATTACTGTGTTAAAGTATCACTGTACCATTATACCATTGTACCATTATACCATTGTAACCCTGTATCACTGTACCTCTCTGTAGAAGATGTTAAGACAGTTTATAATCACAGAAGGACACACTCACACACCACATCCTCACCACCAAAAACTTGCCACACGACGTAAACTCTAGGTCAACAAGACGAGCCATGACTGACGTGTGTACCAACCTCTCCAACCTATAAACTGGACACTTATGACATTTTCTCTCTCTGTCTGTCTGTCTGCCTGTCTGTCTGCCTGTCTGTCTGCCTGTCTGTCTGCCTGCTATTCTCAGTCTCTATGTATCTATCTCTTTAATCTCTATTCACAATCTCTCTATCTCTCACTATCTCCCTCTATCCACAATCTCTCTCTAAATTTTAAGGAGAAACCTGTTTACTTGAAGGCCCTCTGATGACAAGCATATATTATTACTGCACTGTCAGGTGAGCGCTCCGCCGGGACACCTGAGAAGACAGTTGTGTTTGTGACGTAAGTGACTGGAAGAGACTGTGTTATTAATACCTTCAAACCCTGAGGAATTGGTGACGTCAAGTTATAAATAGTGTGTCATAGGTCAACCAGGCCCCAGTCTTCATGATAGGAGGTCTCTTATGTTGGGTCTGTGTCCCAATAAGCCCCATTATTAATAGGTCCTAGTACTGATAATAGATCCATGTCCTAATAGGTTTGAGTTCTATTAGGTTCATTAGGACTGGATGGAGTTAGGATTTATAGAACTTGGATCGATTATACAGTCAAGGGTTTCTGGAGTGTGTGTGTGTGTGTGTGTGTGTGTGTGTGTGTGTGTGTGTGTGTGTGTGTCGCTGCTTACCTTCCTATGAATAAAGTTTCCCCCAGAATGACTCCGCTTGTTGACTAAGCTACAAGACAGATATAGTACACAAACATTCCAACAGACACTGGAGGTTAATGTTTTATATTATACAAATCTAACGTTGATTATTTTCACCAACATAGAATATATGTACAATTCATAAGTCAGCCGCATATCTAATAGTGACATGAATACAAGACGGTGATAAATATTCAAATATATACTTGAATATACATACAAATCTGAATATATATACAAAAAATATGTAATTTACCTTTATAAACACATACACACACACACACACACACACACACACACACACACACACATACATCGTAAATGAATATATGAATAAGTATATATAAATAAATACTTTATATATACAAACAATAAACTATTCGTAATTTCGACGTAGAGTTTGTAAGTTGATTTGTCTTGTGTCTGGGAGAGTCGTGGTGTTTACTGATGAGGGAGAGGCCAGGAGGTCACCCTCACCCACGGGGAGGAGAGGTGGAGAGGAGAGGTAGAGAGGAGGGGTGGAGGGGTGGGGTGGAGAGGTGGAGAGAAGGGTTGGGGAGGAGAGGTAGAGAGGAGGGGTGGGGTAGAGAGGAGGGGTGGAGAGGAAGAAAGGAATAGAGACCTTGGTGTTGGACGACCATTAGTATAGTAACTCTCTCTCTCTCTCTCTCTCTCTCTCTCTCTCTCTCTCTCTCTCTAACAGACATAAAACAACATTATCTATATTCATGCTGCACATTCAACTGACCTTAAGATTTATAACCAAGTCTTTAAGAAACTACCAACTGGATCCACACACACACACACAAAGATCTTGTTTCCACAGTGTTTCGTCAATTGTTACCCATAAGAAGAACTGAGATGAGTTTTAAGATACCCGAGTTAATATTTAAAGTCACTGGTTTACAAGATGTTAAATGAGTTATTAATATTTATCGTTATTTAAATGTTTGATTGTGGAGTAGAGGTGAAATATACTGTGGCTATTGTTATTGTTATTGTTATTGTTATTATTAATTTAGCCTTGTTGTATATTGAGTAATTATGTATAACCTTATAAAAATTAAATAATAATAATAATAATAATAAAAATAATAATAATATTAATAATAATAATAATAATAATAATAATAATTGTAACTTTACGGTTTTCATTCGTATAATTTTTTTTCATCTTACTAAACCTGATTAAGGACTTGTAATTTCATGCCAAGTTAAGGTTGAATTATTATTAAATTAAAGTAAGCTTATTTTCTGTCTGTCTTATCGTAACCAATGGGTAAACAGACATTTGATGAGGAACCCACATAGTTCACACACAGACACAGACACACACACACACACAGACACACACACACAGACAGACACACACAGACAGACACACACACACACACACACACACACACGTACATTTCTTGAGGTGGGATGACCATCAAAGTGGTTCTTCAGGAGTGTTTGAGAACGTGACTTCGACCACACAATACCAAGTTAGTTTCTCCTTTACAGCGACACAAACTATTGCGTGTTACCAGAACGTTGTCACACCCATCCAGTGCCATGTGGGTCAAGACTTTCACTATATAGGAACACGTGTAAGTTGATAATTGAATATAGATAAACGCTTAATACCTGTAGGCCCTAGAGTGTTTCAGAGACATCCAAACAGACTAAGAAAATGAAATATAATAATAAATAAACTATCTCTGAAGGCAAGAGTATTACATAATATCTCTTACCATAAAGTATTAACACCACGTCCAGGGTTTATAGGAGGTGCGGTGAATGTAATGTGGTAAGGTTTTTTTTCTCAGTTCAATTACTCTGCTGTCGTCTCCCGAGGCTGTGTGCTTCTTCAAGTTTAATTCACCGGAAATTCCTAAGCCGCGGGTTTTGCTTCCATTATAAGGCTATGACATACCTTCCGCACCTTCCATACACGTGTCAGTCAGTCAGTCAGTCAGTCCGTCAGTCAGTCAGTCCGTCAGTCAGTTAGTTAGTTATAGCCAGCAGGAGGAAGTTTCCCTTACAGGTGTTATAGTAAACATGTGTTTCGGCTACTGTATCTAGGTCTCTAGTACAAGTGTTATCTCGTCAGGTGTTTTTTACAGGTGTTGAGCCGTGTTAAACACCGGTGAGACACGTGTTAGCTATTAGGATATCCCACGTGCACTTGTTATAGCTACGTAACAGTGAATCTACCTCCATTACAGGTGTTCTCTCATTAGTGGCTCTTCCTGTAGGTGTTATGACCGGGTTCCACGTCCTCCGTCTCCTTCACCTGCCTACTATCCCTCCTGTAGGTGGTCAAGGCATACACACAGCTACCTCGTCTATCTATCCCAGCTCAGGTGCTCTCATCGACACAGGTTATGACATCAATTTATCCAAGCCAAGTCCAGCAGGTGTTCCGAGTGTTGTAATGGTCGAGTGAGGCAAAAAAGGGGGTATTTGTGAGTGTGTGTGTGTGTGTGTGTGTGTGTGTGTGTGTGTGTGTGTGTGTGTGTGTGTGTGTGGCTGTATACACCCCCACTCTAGGTCAGTCGGGGTCATTGATCTACTTCTGCCTTTTATAATGACATTTACCCCACAGCTGAATAACCGGAGGGAGAGTCAGGGTTTGGTTAGACTGGTGAGGCTTCATTCATCCTAGTCCACCACATACCACAGTCTGGTCCACCACATACCACAGTCTGGTCCACCACATACCACAGTTTGGTCCACCACATACCACACCCTGGTCCACCACATACCACACCCTGGTCCACCACATACCACACCCTGGTCCACCACATACCACACCCTGGTCCACCACATACCACACCCTGGTCCACCACATACCACACCCTGGTGGTCCACCACATACCCTGTCACGGCTGAATGTGTGTCAGTAATCTTGTAAGTCAAGGCTGATTACATGAAAGATTTCTTATTGACTCTTAAGACAAAACCTACCTTATTTAATATCACTTTCTGGGTCGTTGAAGGAAGAGGCATGAGAGGAAACATTGATTTCTTAAAGTAATTTTCTAATACTGATGACTGGGAGTAAGTTGAGTAATGGCCAATGAATTCTGAGATTATTTTTTGTCTGGTATCGACACTGAACGTAAACCAGTGGAGAACGGTGGCAGGTGAGAAGGGAACGAAGAGCTGTGCGATTATGGGAACGTGTTCATTCACTTCTCCCTTTGCTGGGTTGAGTGAGTCTCTCAGTGTAGCCATAGTGGCTGAGGATCTCCTGCTGGGCACGACTCATACAACGACAGTGTTGCCATCCAAGCGAAAGATATCTTGGTTAGACAAGATATAATTACGTGTGTGTGTGTGTGCGCGCGTGTGTGTGTGTGTGTGTGTGTTTAGAATTTCATTATTTACACTTATTTTTCTCGAAGTTTTGAACAAGTTTATACAGACAGAAGATCAAACAGACAAAAATACGACAAATCATACATTAATTTCATCAACACTGACCTAAATAACTTATGAGGATTTGAACTAATAACGGGAGAAAGATGGTTAACACTTATTTGAGTTGGTGATCACTGTGACCTAGACAATGTGTGTTTTGACCCGTAAATTCCGTATGAATGGGTAACAACTGTTGCAGCGTTCAACCAATAGGAAAACAGTTCTAGAGCACATTATTACGTTTCAGTAACTCGTCATAAGCAACGCTATTTCATGACGATTTTTACTCTCCTACTCCACCTGTTGGCTAATATGTGAACTGACTACAGACTTCCAAGACAACAGCACGGGAACAATCAGCCAATAAGACGGCATCAATGTAAGAAAACGGGTAGTTGATATGATGTCATGAGAGGCAGGCCTTTGAAACAAGCATAAACCCTAAACTGTTGGTTCCTGTACTGTCCACTGATAGTCTCTTCCTGGGCTGAGATGTTACACAAAGTTGTATTCTTAGTAGCACAATGTTCCTTGATTTTCTATTGGTTAAATTGCTGATTAATTAGTTCATTATTTAGATAAGAGATGGCGCAGTAGATCATTTTCACACACACACACACACACACACGTTCACACACACGTTCACACACACACACACATACACACACACACACACACACACACACACACACACACACACACACAACACACACGTTCACACACATACATATGACTCAAACACGCGACGCATTTCTCCCCACCAAATAGCTATTTCCCTCAACCTTTAATAACACGACACCACCAACTCGTCACCGGGATCGAACTCGTGGCACTGTGTATTTTCATTTAAAGATTTAATATCCTGAATTTGACCTTTGCCCTTCAGCTGTGACCTTTTACCTTCAGCTGTGACCTTTGACCTTTATATGTAACATTTGACCTTTAGCTGTGACCTTTGATCTTCAGCTGTGACCTTTGACCTTCAGCTTTATTATACTAAGAACGAGGACAAACTTACAGACACACTAACCCCCCTTAACCCCCCTAACCCCCCTTAACCCCCCTAACCCCCTAGGCCCTCCCCCTAACCCCCCAATGCTGTAAAAAAATGCTGTAAACTAAGCAACTAACACAGCAACAAAGACAGCATCACCATCTCACATTTCCTCTCACTCATCAGCATTTTCCAGGAAGTTGTAAAAAAAGTCATAATTTCTACCTTATTAAGTGTAAATATTTCGGGAGCCGTTGTCAAGGTACCTTCTCCCCACCTTGACACAGCTGCTGGTCCACGGCAATTTCAAGGTAGTCTACTCTCTAGTTAGTTGACATACTTGGCGAGGTTGGTACTGGTAGGTGTCTTAAAAACGATTCTGAATATGTGGGGAATAAATTAACTTTTCTCTCAGTCTTATGTTTCTTTTTTTTTCTCTCTCTCTCTCTCTCTCTCTCTCTCTCTCTCTCTCTCTCTCTCTCTCGTTGTCTTTTTCTCTCTCTGTCTTTGTCTATCTTTATCTCTTTCCCTCTCTGTGTGTCTCTGTTCCCTTTATTTAACACCACACCACACCACATCACACCACACCACACCACACCACACCACACCACACCACACCACACCTGAGAGACTGAAAATTTTAATGAAGAAAAATTATAGATTAGTGAACACAGCTCGGCATGTCAACAGGATCTGAACCGATAAGTTATCTTTTAATGGTCTGGGAGGAGGGTCAAGGGACTCGAAATGTGCAGATAGAGAGTTGAATTACATGTTTTACTGAGAATAATAGGGTTTTTTGTTGTAATGAAGAGATAAATACTAGTTTGATATCGTTAGAAATTGTTATTAAAGTGCACACACACACACACACACACACACACACACACACACACACACACACACAGCCGGATACAGTTATCTTTGTACCAAATTTGGCGAAAATCCTATTATCAGCTGTTGAGTCCCGAGCTAATGAGTTGAAAGGTGTGAAGAGAAGGTGTAAACTATGAGCCTTAGTTCCATGTCTTAGCGCCAGACTTGTACCTAACATAACCTAACCTAACCAAAGCAAACCAAATCTAATCCGCTAGACCCCATCCCAACACACCCCTGGCAGTTTCCTATCACCCAGTCGAAGGTTCTGCTGTTTGGTGGTCCTTTGCTAGACACAGATATGCAAATGCGTCTACCTTGTATTTGAGAAATTTCATATGCAATCAGACACCCTGATAATCTGGGGCGGATGCAATCATATGCTGTGGTGGTGTGTGGTATGATACATGCTGTGATGGTGTGTGGTATGTGGTGTGGTCTGATTGCTATGATAGTCTTTGCTATGTTGATCTGATTGCTATGATAGTCTTTGCTATGTTGATCCGATAACCATAATAAACTTTTCTTAAAAATCCCGGAAACAAGAAGGACCAAGACACAGGTTTTAAAGAATAAATTCAATTACATTTGACTAACTCTTAAAAGACTTCACATATCCAATACAAGAACTTAAGTTACCACTGATTGAATTTTTACCTCCCTTGTCATATTTCTTAACTCTATCATGACGTAATCCGCTTGGCCTTGAGGAGGAAATTGAATCACTGGTCAGGTACAGATGTCAAGCGAGGTGAAGGGGAGAGAGAGGGATTGAAAGGAGGGAGGAGGGGAGGGGAGGGGAATTCTCCTCCTCCAAGCCTCGATGTCGTTTACAAATACGTCTGGTGTTGTGGTGTGATATTGAAGATCTCTCTGTATTTTTTATACAGGGTGTGGTGTTGGGTTGGTTATTTCCATAGCAGTTGTGAGGTGATAGTCAGTCCTTTTACAATTGGTTTCCTAGAGGACAGGAGGGGGGGGTTGAGGGGAAGGAAGAGGGAGCGGAGGGAAGGGAAGGAGAAGGAGGAGAAGAGAAGGAGGTGGAGTACAAGGGGGGATGGGAAGGAGGAGAAGGAGGATGGAAAGGAAAAAGAGGTAGGAGAGAAGGAAACGAGGGAAAGTAGGGAAGAGAAGGAGGAAGAGGAGTGAAGAAAAGGAGGAGGATGAGGAAGGATGGAAAGGAGGAGTAAGAGGGAAAGGAAGGAGAAGGTAAGGGGGGAAGGGAAGGAGTAGAAGGGAAGGAGGAAGAAGGAAGGATCACTAGTACGCCTAAACAGTGACAATTTCTCACATATCAAAGAATCAGTTGAGAGGCTCAAATTAAGTGTGTTTTTCCTATTACCTTTATATTAGGTCAGGTTAGGTCGGGTTTGGTTAGGTTAGGTCAGGTTAGGTCGGGTTTGGTTAGGTTAGGTCAGGTTAGGTCGGGTTTGGTTAGGTTAGGTCAGGTTAGATACAGTAATATACGAGTTACGTTCAAGTTGAAGGTAATATTTACGAGTTTACTGAATATTTAAACACCTGAATTACTTATTATTTCATATATATAATAATTTTATAAGACTTATTTTACGCTACATTAAAACGGAAATTGTAAATTTCAAGTGACAATGAAAACAATTCCCGAAGAGAGAAAGTTTCCCATAAATTCTGGGGATAATTTCACAACAGTATTTTCCAGGGCGTCTCGTTGATACTCTGAGGAAGTGTTTTTATTTTATCAACGCGAGTCAATGGTGAATCACGCGAGGACTGACCCTCCCTGCTGGGCCAGCATCTGTTCTTAACATCTGTAGAGAGAGCGAAGCTAATCGGTAAAATGTATAGGCATAGTTTTCCATTATTAGATTTCATCCCCAGATATCGGCTGTTAAATAGTAATAATAATAATAATAATAATAATAATAATAATAATAATAATAACAATAATAATAATAACAATAATAATTTACGGTTTATTGAAAGAGCATGGCAGGCGGAAGGCTGAAAATATACAGTTGCATAATTGGGGAATGGGTCACTTGATTGACAAATAATATACAAGTATCATATGTGATACAAATATGATATATAATAACTAGGTGGGGAAAAGGTTATACTACAGGGCATTTCAACATAGTGACAGAGCAAAAAGGTAAGATTGACTGGGAGTGAATACACTGGTTGATTACAAGTTATCGATAATTTTTACAATGGTTGGGACTGGGCTGTTCTTATAACGATCAGTTCGTGCTCGTATGGGCTGGATGCGGTTGTGATGTCGAACAGCAATTCTCGGACGAGGGATCTCGGATGGTAATAGGAGCCGGTGTCGAGGATGGTGCAGAAGCTTCTCACCAAATTTGCAGATGAGGTCGTGGTGATGGTCAGACAGAGCCGAGAGGGTCAGTGTGTTGAGCACTTCTTGATATGTGGAGTAGGAAGGGGAGAGATTAATCTTGCATGCCCTCTTTCGCACTTTTTCTAGGTGTTTACGTTGTGTGGCATTTAGGGAGGAGGACCAGGTAGGAGACGCATAGGTGAGCTTGGGAAGTATGAATGTTGAGTAAACACTGAGGAGCTCGGGCGCAGGAACTCAGAGGGACTTGAGTCGGCGGAGGAGGTGGAGACGGAAGCTGAAGGATTTGACAACTTCCCTGAAGTGTGTTTGTGTGTGTTGGGGGGGGGGCGGTCTATGTGCGTGTGTGTGTATTCTTGGATGGCGTGAGAGGGACAGTGTGGGTTTACAAGGACTTAGAGCCGGATGGAAAGCTTGCCATGTTCTCGGTGAGGTAAACGTGTATTGAGAAAGAAAGGGGAGATGGTTACTAGGGCCGGATGTGCGTGTGAGTGAGTGTACCTGTGTCATATATTACAACAGGTTTGGATCATTACTGAAGAGCAAGTCAGCCGTGTTTTTCCATTGGTGGGGCGCATGACTAAGAGTTCTGGGAGAGTGAGAGTGACCACTTTACCTCGCACTGATTAACCTGTACCTACTAGTGAAGCTTCTCTCAAATAGGAATGCATTTAGCTGTTCAGATTGGCTATTGAGTCAGACATTAATTATACACATGACGCTGGTAGTGAGTGGCCTTGGTGACGGCTTGGTCTCTCCAAGGATATATTCGTCTTGGTGAAATTGTCTTGAAAATCGTCCTTGATAATAATCCTTCGTCTGGTTTGTTATCTTTATTTATTGTACTGAGTTAATGTGAATGAATATAATGAGTCTACTATTATTTTCTCTCTCTCTCTGTCCAAGGTCATGAATAGTTTCTCCCTTTGTCTCTCGCTCTCCTTCTCTCTCTCTCTCTCCCACCAAGGTCGTGGAGGTCAGCGTGAGCACGAGTCTCAGGAATGTAAGAGCATTTATGGAAGGGAAACTAAACCAGGTTTACTGAAGGCTGCCCTCACCTTCTCACCCCCACACCTCTCTTCCTCGCGTCCGGCTCACCTCCACACCCCCACACCTCTCTTCCTCGCGTCCGGCCCACCTCCACACCCCCACACCTCTTCCTCACGTCCGGCTCACCTCTCTTCCTCACGTCCCACACCTCCTCACGTCCTTCTCACCTCCTCACCCCCCACACCTCTTCCTCACGTCCTTCTCACCTCCCCCCACACCTCTCTTCCTCACGTCCTTCTCACCTCCTCACCCCCCACACCTCTCTTCCTCACGTCCTTCTCACTTCCTCACCCCCACACCTCTCTTCCTCACGTCCTTCTCACCTCTTCACCTCTACTTGTTTAACTTTCAATGTATTACAATGTGTCTCAAGATACACAGGAAGACACGTGGATAACTTTAGCTGAGATTATAAGCTAAAGATTATATATTCACAGGTATTTTAACACTTATTCAACCTGTTAAAAATCTAACTGTATTCCCACCTACTGAAGCTGCTCCCTTGACTGGTATGCCACACCACAAGGTCCTCGAGCCTGGAGGTGTTGAGGGCGTCGGTGTAACTGTGATCAGGGAGGAGTGAAGCTCTTGTCCTGGGATGAGGAAGGGCAGCCCACCTTGACCCACCTTCCCATACTAGTTAAACACCTGGATGTTTTTACTGTTCCTCCACCTGACTCTCTCTGTCTTCCTTAGTCACGACGAGCTTGTAGTTCCATGAAGCATAAATCATGACTATTTCTCTACCTGACTATCTTACCTGACATTACCTGTGTATAATCTACCTTTAGAAACTCTTAATGGTTAGAATATTATTTCTGTCTGTTTCTTCGTCTTGGTAATATTATTTCTGTCTGTTTCTTCGTCTTGGTAATAATCGACGACGAATAAATCAGCTCAGATGATGGGCAGGTGTGAGTGGGCGTGAGTCATGGCGACACACAACTCACCGTGGGTAATGTCTGGTCTTGTTAACGTTGAACCAAATTACAGGATGAGTAATATTAACAACTCAACATAACTCTAGTGGCTGTGTTATCAGGTGAACATCATGTGTGTAATTCTAATGTAGAGTATAACGTAGGAGGTGTGGAGTGTGTAATCAAGAGGACATAACTCACTGCCTGGGTTTGATGTGGATTAGTTGGACCAGCATTATGATATTGATTCGTAAATATTATGTTGTAAGTTAATAGAATCATTATTATGGTGATAGATGTAGTAAATAGATCCCATGTTAAGGTTCCTGTGATGTATAGTGTGTTGTAGTCATTCACACACATACACACACACCCACACACACACACACACACACACACACACACACACACCCTCTCCCTCCCTCCCTCACACACGTCCATAGCCACACACACACACTTAATTATCCCCTTAGAATGATATAGAAGGCATCGTTTAATGTGGATGTTCTGTTTCCCATTGTAAGAGAATCTGATGAGGGAGCCAACATGTAAAGTTTATCCATTGAAGTTCTATATGAAAGGTAAACAGTGATTATTTGGGGGGAAGATTTTGTGATGGGTTTTACTTACGTCTTAAAGGATATTGTGATTGTTGCGGCCTTCCTCCTCACCTGGCAGTCACCTCATCTCCGACCCCTCATCTCCGTCACCTCATCTCCGTCACCTCATCTCCATCACCTCATCTCCGTCACCTCATCTCCATCACCTCATCTCCGTCACCTCATCTCCGTCACCTCATCTCCGTCACCTCATCTCCGTCACCTCATCTCCGTCCCCTCATCTCCGTCACCTCATCTCCGTCACCCCATCTCCATCACCTCATCTCCGTCACCTCATCTCCGTCACCTCATCTCCATCACCTCATCTCCGTCACCTCATCTCCATCACCTCATCTCCGTCCCCTCATCTCTCTTTGAGCCAGGTAAGTAACTGATAATTATAGAGACTGTACACCACTCGGCCACCTGTTACCTCTCATGCTGTGGGAACAAACCGATAAAGATTCAGGTAGAGGAACAGACATACAGACAGGTAACACAACGAGGGTCCCCATTAACAGAGAGAGAGAGACAGACAGACCCACACACACACACACACACACACACACACACACACACACAGCCATATAGAAGACAGACACACAGACACAACTAGATAAACAAACAAACACAAATGAATTACACAAGACACATTCATTCTCGAAAAAAATACAAATAAAATTCCATATAAGACTAGTGCCCTTAACGTGTCAACAATAATCAGGAATATTTACCAAAACGACTTCAAACACAACAAGTTATTTCCATCATAAATTCCATAAGACTTATCCTGATATAGCACTCACTGTGGTCCAAGTCCCTCAAGGCTTATAATTATTTATCCAAACTGACCCAAGTCCGTCTGTGTGTTGAGGTATTTAAGGAAATTATAATGGAGCGAGTATTATGTAACGTATTGGTGGGTGTTATTACCTCCAGGAGAGATAGTGGGTGTTATTACCTCCAGGAGAGATAGTGGGTGTTATTACCTCCAGGAGAGATAGTGGGTGTTATTACCTCCAGGAGAGATAGTGGGTGTTATTACCTCCAGGAGAGATAGTGGGTGTTATTACCTCCAGGAGAGATAGTGGGTGTTATTATCTCCAGGAGAGATAGTGGGTGTTATTACCTCCAGGAGAGATAGTGGGTGTTATTACCTCCAGGAGAGATAGTGGGTGTTATTACCTCCAGGAGAGACGGCCGTGTCAGGGTAAGAGATGGCCAAGGTTTTTGTCTCGTAAAAGCGTCAAACTTTCCACATTTCGAGGGACAGAAACAAACTTTTACAATCGACTGAGAGATAGAAAATTACGTGTCCTATATCCACCTAATTCTTCTCGTTACAATGTTATCTCTCTCATCATATACGACCCATTGAAGCACATTATGGACACTGTATACCAAAAGCCTTCAGTACACAAGAAGGTACACTAACTTTCACTTCCTTATCTGTAAAGTTAATGATTGTACAATATATAAATCTGCAATACCATAAAATTCTTGCAAACATTAGCCCAAAATTTTATAATGTCTTGTAAAATTCTTGTAAATATATAGTTTTAAAATTTTTCCGTAGTATAATTTTATTTTTATACACAGTCTCTAATTTCAACAGGTATCTTAAACAAACAATCATACGAAAATACATTCACACAAACATTCACTTCCAAACTTACAAACTTATTAAATAAAAGCAACAAAAGGCAGAAAAACAAAAATAATAGAATATAAATAAATGTGATGTTAGAGGGACATATAGATCATAGTATAGTAATATCAGTTACAATGGAGGGCTTCACCTGTGTGTGTGTTATTACAGGTGTTAATGAGGTGATTACAGTGATGAATAACCACCTGTTCTACCTGCTGAGAGGTTGAGCAGGTGTGTGATAGGTAACAGGTGTTGATGATGAGAGGCTGAACAGGTGTGAGTCAGGTAACAGGTGTGGGTGATGTAATAAACGAGTATCAATGGCAGGTAATGGTGTTGGGATATTTGTAGGTGGTGGACAGGTGTGTGGGGGAAGGAGTTTCAGTGGATGGAACCTTGTCTCAGAAGAAAACTGCCGACAGAGCCATAAAACATATCCTAACCCCTGGTGGGACTCGAACCCACAATCCTTGGCTTAGGAGGCCAATGCCTTATCCATTGGGCCACAGGGGCGAGTTGTATGAATGGTCAGGGAAACTCTATCACTCTTTCCCTCTCTCTCTCTTTCCATAAGTCATTGTATGATTATAAGAGTCTAAGGCGGTGCTGTGAGATCATGAGACACACGCTTATAACAGCACTCATTAAGTATAGATACCACACACACACACACACACACACACACACACACACACACACACACGCACACACTAATAAAGAGCAACTCACAGAAGCAGGTGGGAGGAGAAGGGGCAGGAGGAGGGCTGAGCTGTGGAGGTGATCACTATCTCAAACTAGTTTTCTTGGGGGACGTTGCCTTCCTTGCCTTCCTTCTCTCCCTCCTTCCCTCCCTCTGGCTGAGTCTGCCCTACCATCAACTTACTGTATCAAGCTCCTTGTACACCGTGAGATAAACAGCATCATACTCTTCTTTGGAATTTTCCCCCTTATTAGTCTACCCCAAGATGGCAGTCAGTGATGTAGAGGGTCTGCGTTACTGATCTTGACAGTGATAGGACAGTAAGGAAGTAGTAAGTAGGAAAGTCCCACCGTCACTGTCTTATAATAAACTCTGATATTATCTGTGTGTTTAGTTGAGGAATAAAGACGGGGTGAAGGGGAGGGCGGGGGAGAAGCTCAGCTGCATGGTTAGGAAGGGCAGACAGACAGTTCACTCGGTCGCTATCCCAGTGAAAGTAAAAGGTTGCATATATAGATTACTCCGCTTTCACTTTACAAGATCACATCAGGAGTTACCAATATATATTATACGTTATATTTATATGAGTTGATGGGTTTGTCGTCTCTCCCGTAATAGCGATATACGAGTATGTGAAGGAGGAGAATATTGACCTCTAGGAACATCGTCAGTACAAAATCCTACTGAAAAAGGATCACCGAGGCTTGGGGATTAGAGGAGCTAAGAGGGGAAGCCTGTAGACCACCTGGGGATGTGGGGGGGGGAAGGGCCGGGAGAGAGGGAGGATGAGGGTAGAGGGGAGAATAAGGGAAGAGAGGGGGAAGGAAAAGAGGGAGAGGGAGGGGAAGGGGGGAGAGGAAAGGAGAATAAACTTAATGAAATATGGTTGAGTGAAGTCTTTGTAAAGTCTTCTTGGATGAGTGAGTGAGTGAGTGAGTGAATGAAAGAGTGAGTCAGTCAGTCAGTCAGCGAATTAAAAAAAAACCATTCCACCAACTCATTTTATTTCCAGCGCTTCATATAATAAAGGTTCCTCATTAACTGCACGACGAGGCAACTAACCCGATACTTGTACTGATTACATACATTGACTGGAACCGTAAACCATGATACTAAACCTTTTGAAACATTAGAAAAAAAGGAACAAATTATCAACAACAATATACTTAAACCAAACACATAAACATTTCGGCGATGTTTTCAATGCGTGAAGATAAATGATCATTACGGGAGGATATAAACCGTATTTATGTCATTTTGTGAGAGAGAGAAAAACAGCTTAAACCACAGTGGCTAACGTTGGATTTGTTCATAGTCGATACAGCTTACTGGCAATGACCATTCTGACTCGTTTATACCGAATAAGTGAAGCGTTTTACTGCCCTTAAAGGAGAGAGGAAAGGTACACCACTACCACCCTTCAAGGCATCCTAGTGTCATGCGCTTCTAGTAACGGAATTGGAAATATAACACAACGTCCCCCTCAACATAATTTCAAAGCGGAGATAAACTACTAGTGTGTGTGTGTGTGTGTGTGTGTGTGTGTGTGTGGGCGAACTCTTACCACCACTGCATTTAACATTCTAAAGCGTGACCCGGGTGTTTGTAGCGCCCTAGATGTAAACAGGGGGTAAGGCGAGGGAAACAAAGGGTAAACATGGGGTAAACAGAGGTAAACAAAAGCTTAGTGAATATAAACAAAAGCTTAGTGAATATAAACAAAAGCTTAGTGAATATAAATAGTCAAGCTTAGTGAACCACAAGTCATCCAAGCTTAAAATACAGGTTACAGAGGCTTTTTTAGTTTAACACGGAGGCAAGGTGTGATTGTATGTTCATTTTTCAAGAGTCGTAGGAGGAGGGGGGGGGTACGAGGAAGATAGGTGAGAGGTCGGAGGGAGGTGAGAGGTCGGAGGGAGGTAGGTCGGAGGTAGGTGGAAATTCTTGCGTGTATTACTCCGTGCTGTGAGGAAAAACATATACTTTCACTCCTTAAGAAATTGGCAACTTTAATGCATTTACAGAGTGTCTCAGAAAATATATACAGGGTGTCTCATGTCTACTGTAACTCATTTTATCCCTCATCTTCACTACATCTTATGATTCATCTTTAACTTAAGGTATAAATTTATCTCTGAATTAAACTCTGATTTACGGTCGCTAAGAACACCTTGGACTGATCTTCTTATGACTCAGGACTGCTTCTCATTGAATCTGTTCGGTCATCACGCCACGCTTCACGCACGTTCCTCCCGCTCACTGCTTTGATGACTATTACAGGTTACTGATTGTATACCTGTACTAGTGGCTTAATGATGCTGTGAGTGGTCGGTTACCTGAGGTCGTTATATACACGTTATATACCTGGGGACTATCTCACCCTAACTACACCCTCACCTTAGCTACACCCTCACCCTAACTACACCCTCACCCTAGCTACACCCTCACCCTAACTACACCCTCACCCTAGCTACACCCTCACCCTAACTACACCCTCACCCTACACACCTCACCCTAGCTACACCCTCACCCCAATCTCACCACACTAGCACACCTCACCCTAGCTACACCCTCCCCTAACACACCTCACCCTAACTCCTCCCTCACCCTAACTACACCCTCACCCTAGCTACACCCTCACCCTAACTACACCCTCACCCTAGCTACACCCTCACCCTAACTACACCCTCACCCTAGCTACACCCTTACCTAAATGTCGTCTTTACTGTCTGGCAACTCAAAATTAAGCTCCAGTATAAGAACTCACTGTGACATATAATTAACGACGCTTCTTCTCCATTACGTAACCTTAACTAATGGTTCCGTCAGAGGGTCGGTGGTTCTCGGCATCAAAGAACTAATTGGCGGTGACTCTTTAGTGGCCAGCTGAGGTGTCCAGAGGCTACCAGGTCAAAGGTATGTTTCAGCTCTGTTTCACCCTCGAGTTTCACTGTTAATGTGTTTCATCTGGTGTAGGGACGAGGGTGGTCATTAATTCCACTAGGCGCTGTGTCTGTCTGTCTCTCTGTCTGTCTGTCTGTCTCTCTGTCTGTCTGTCTGTCTGTCTCTCTGTCTGTCTGTCTGTCTCTCTGTCTGTCTGTCTGTCTCTCTGTCTGTCTGTCTGTCTCTCTGTCTGTCTGTCTCTCTGTCTCTCTGTCTGTCTGTCTGTTACTAACGAATGAAGGAACATCGGGTAGAAAAAGTATCAAAATCCTTTCAAAACGTTTTAAGAGTTTAATTATAATTTCATCAAACAAGATCCAAGAGAAGTTACGTCATCACTTTATAAAAAATACTTACACTTAAGAAACATAAAGAAAAGTATATCAACTTTTAGGAAAGTATTAAGTGTTTATTAACCCAGTATGGAGTAATGTTACGAGTGTATATTTCATGTTAGGTAACGCCAGATTATTTCATTCACCTGGGAAAAAACTTGACACTCAAATGTTTAATATTTTATCCTAACCTAACCTAACCTAACTCAGTGGTAAGCAGCGGGAATGGAAGGGTTGGCTGAACACAGTCTGGTCAGTGCCACTAACTGGGGCGAACCTGGCTCGTCTCATTTGCATACTGGTGTCATTAGCGCTACATACAGGTAAGAGCAAGCGAGAGGGAGTGTCGAGGAATGACCATTTATCGAGACTCACGGGATGACCTTATCGGCTTGGTAGTGACCTGGTGACCTTATCTACTTGGTAGTAGCGTAGTGACCTGTGACGTTATTTTCATGTAATGGACCACTAAGCAGTTACACTCCATGTGGCCATTATCATATGAGGTCAATTGCTTGCACGGTCACAATAACAAGTGAAGATATAAAGAGATTTGATTTCAGCATTGTAAGATCGTTCCTCCCGACCAGCGACAGACAGCCCAGAGAAGCTCAGTTAATGGATATAAGCCGCTTATTTTAAACAGGAAACTGCGAAAGTTCGAGTTTTATTGTGAGTTATCCGGAAAACACTCGCTAAGTCGGCCAACCAATGTGTGTGTGTGTGTGTGTGTGTGTGTGTGTGTGTGTGCCTCATCAGGTCGTGGGTGAAGGAGGCGAAGAAGACACCTCCTCCACCCAATAGGAGGTCAGATATGTGACCTGTGGTGACCCTGGTGCCCGAATCAAGAGGTCAAGGTAGGGGAGGGTGTCTCCACGGCGCGGGTCAGGTTCTTCTTGAAGTAAATTCGTTTACAAGTTTAACAAAAGAAAATAGTTTACTTCATCATCATTGTCATCATCATCATCGTCATTATAATCGTCCGTATCATCGTCTTCATCCTCATTATCACTCTTATAAACAATAGCTATTCGCCTCTACCAATTCACTACAATGTGAGGACCTCCCCCCACATCACAATACCATCTCCCCATCTATTCCACTCTCTTCCTTAGTACTGTACCACCTAACAGGATACACACACACACACATCTTGTTATCCTTCATAAATATTGTGATATCTTCTCCCGGGTACAGACGTCTTGAGAACTGGAATACCTTACAATGACGCCCCACCTCTCTGCCTCCCTCAGTATTACCGTAAAGTCTAGGTTTATGTACAACTTCTCACGTTTATTACCCCATGCCTTTGACGATGATGTTAATATTATTTTATTTATGATTATTTCACGTGTGCAGTTCCTTTAAATGTGTGTGTGTGTGTGTGTGTGTGTGTGTGTGTGTGTGTTCATGTACGTGCACAAGTGTTACCTGAGAACTGCTTTAATAGAACATTAGCTCAGAGACACACGTAAGCCCCCTTAAACCACCTCTCAAGTGTCGTACAGTAGTTGTCGTGGTGGTCGTACGTGTGTTGGTCGTGGTCGTAATATACAATTATACATCTTTACCTGTAATATACACCTGTACCTGTAATATCCACCTGTACCTATCCACCTGTACCTCCACTGATATTCCTCGACAATCCTCCTCACTCAGATCTTTACTTGGGGCTGAGAATATGACCAAATAATGAGCAATATTAATCATGAGAGATGGAACACGTCCAAGGAGCTAATTAACCTAACAACCTTATAATTTACCTGTCCGAGTGAGGGAAGGAGGAGGGTGAGGGGAGGCTAGGAGAGAGGGAGGGTAGGAGAGAGGGAGGGAAGGTAGGAAGGGTAGAAGAGAGGGAGGGAGGGTAGGAAGAGAAGAAGGGAGGGTAGGGAGAGATGGAGGGAAGGAAAAGGGAGCAATATAAGTAGGGGAAAAAATGGGACGGAGGCTGAAACATGGAAAGAGGACAGGAGGAAGGAGGGGCTGAAGAAGGGAGGGAGCGTGAGGTGAAAGAAGGAAAGAGGGGCAAAGTGAGAGAAGGAAGGAAGGAAGGAAAGAACAGGTGAAAGAAGAAGGGAAGGGTGTGGCGCAAGGAGGGAGAGATAAATGAGGAGTCTAATCTCAAACACAATTAGATTTGGAAAGTGAAAAGGGATCGTGGAGTGGAATGAGGCTTGGTTAAGGAGTATGGAGTGGAGAGGGACATAGTTAAGGAGTTGTGGGGTGGAATAAAGAAATGGTGGAGTATTGGAGAGTGGAGGAGGACAAAGTGGACGACTCTGGGTGAGAGAGAGAAAGAGAGAGAGAGAGAGAGAGAGAGAGAGAGAGAGAGAGAAGAATTATCAAATGAGGGAGAGTATATTGAAGGCTTATGGCAAAGGAAGAGAAAATGAGAGAGAGACAAGGAGAAGATTATACAGTAAGAGAAAGAGAGAACGAGACAAGGTAAGAGGTAGAGTAACAAAGGGAGATAATACAGCCCAGGGAAATGAAAAAAGGGAGATTTAGAAGAGTATACAGGGAGGGAATATGATTAGTGGGATCTTGTCGTCTTTATATAATGGAAGACACACACACACACACACACACACACACACACACACACACACACACATTCCCCGGCCCTGCAGTAGCACCAACACTGAGGCAGGAACGGCCACATTCTCCGGACGGCTGAGCAAAACACTGCAGGATGATGGGTGGGCTGAAAGACGCTTCCAGACACACCCAGACACCTCCAGACACACCCAGACACCCAGACACACCCAGACACCTCCAGACACACCCAGACGCCTCCAGACACACTCAGACGCCTCCAGACAGACACCTCCAGACACACAGACCTCCAGACACACTCAGACGCCTCCAGACACATCCAGACACCCAGACGCCTCCAGAGACACACCCAGACGCCTCCAGACTCACCCAGATGCCTCCAGACACACCCAGACGCCTCCAGACACACCCAGACGCCTCCAGACACACCCAGACACCCTAGACACACTCAGACGCCTCCAGACACACCCAGACGCCTCCAGACACATCCAGACACCCCAGACACACCCAGACGCCTCCAGACACATCCAGACACCTCCAAACACACCCAAACGCCTCCAGACACATCCAGACGCCCCCAAACATCACTAGACGCCTCCAGACACATTCAGACGCCTCCAGACACACCCAGACGCCTCCAGACACACCCAGACTCCTCCAGACACACCCAGACGCCTCCATACACATCCAGACATCACTAGACACACCCAGACGCCTCCAGACTCACCCAGACGCCTCCAGACACACCCAGACGCCTACAGACACATCCAGACACACTACACACCCAGACGCCTCCAGACACACCCAGACGCCCCAGACACATCCAAACGCCTCCACACACCCAGACACTCACACACACACACACACCTAGACACACTCAGACGCATCCAGACACTCCCACACACACACACCGAGACACATCCAGACGCATCCAGACACACCCAGACACCACTAGACACACCCAGACACACCCAAACATCACTAGACACACCCAGACACACCCAGACATCACTAGACACATCCAGACACACCCAGACATCACTAGACGCATCCATACACACCCAGACATCACTAGACACATCCAGACATCACTAGATGCATCCATACACACAAAGACATCACTAGACATATCCAGACACACCCACACACACACCCAGTTGGTTTTTTGTCGTCCAGGACCATTTTTCTGCAGTTCGTTGCAAAATTAATCATGGTAAGCCACAAATTCGGTTTATGACACCGACGAGACGAGACGAGATGAGCCGAGACGAGATGAGCCGAGACGATATGATACTGGGATGTTTAATCTTCAGGTGAAATAAGCTGATCTATATAGAGCTTAAGGAACAGGTTACTCGATAAAGAATTAAGTTCATTTGTTGGGAAACGTGCGCTAGAAACGACTCACCCCCTCCTCCCCTCCCCTCCCCTCCCCACACGCACTCAGTAAGGCGGGGAGGGGAGGGGAAGGGAGGGTGTTGAAGTACCAGGTGTTTACAGTTATCCAATATGGGTTACTACATCAAGTGTTACGAGGTGGGAAAACAGGTATTGTGGTTTAATTGTGAGGTATGTGGCTGGTCGAGGGAGGTGGATGGTCGAGGGAGGTGGATGGTCGAGGGGGATGGTTGATCGAGGGAGGTGGATGGTCGAGGGAGGTGGATGGTCGAGGGGGAGGTGGTTGATCGAGAGGTGGATGGTCGAGGTGGATGGTCGAGGGGGAGGTGGATGGTCGAGGGGGAGGTGGTTGATCGAGAGGTAGATGGTCGAGGGGGAGGTGGATGGTCGAGGGAGAGGTGGATGGTCGATGGGTAGTTGGGGTTGGATGGTAGATGGTCGAGGAGGAGTGGGAGGTAGGGGTTGAAGACTTGAAGGGGAGGTGGAGGAGCGACGGGGAGGGGAAAGGGTCGATAGGGAGAAGGAGGGAGAAAGGGAGGTAGAGGGTGAAAGAGAAAGGGTGAATAAGCAACACGAGAATAAACAGAGGAAGCAAGAAAGACTACAATAATTACACAGTTGATGCCAGTAGATTATTGAGTGTTGAAATCTCTTTAAATGAACACCAGTTTTTCTTCGTCTATTCTAATTAAATTCTCATAATCTCTGAAAACTTTTATTCCTAAGAAACTTTAATAAAAATAAACAACACTGAAAATTTTCCATTAATCATGACAAGTAAGTTTTAGCCACGAGATACGCTTCGGTTGTTCAGCATTGTGGCGTTGTGTTGGCTGGAACTGTGAACATTGGTTGAGGATTTCATTTCTAGTTAACACTTCTGGTATTTTTTTAAACGTATTGCTGAACGTCATACATCCACGAATAATAGGATTTTCTTTATTTTTTTATTTGTTGGTTTTAACTTGTTTGTTTTATTTGTATTTATTTATTTATTCTTGCTCTCGTAAATCACCTTTGGGAGGCTGACAGCTGACTAGTAAATCCTATGAATCATAAAAGAATTAATAGCTCTGGTATCTTTCTGCCTCCGTTACCTCCACCGCTCAACACCACGACCCTAAAGAGACACTGCGTCAGTAGCCTCTCAATGGACCATAACATCGTACTCAAAGTAGTTAAATTTCCTCCCACGCTACATATCATCACCAGTCTCTCCCAGGTATTGAACCCTAATTAAGCACCTCACCTGTGTTTATCAGAGACCAATAACCTTTTCTTAGTTTCTTTTCCTTCTGTCAGTAAATTATTCTCCCGGGGACTCACCATCGTGGGGTGGGGGGGGGGGGGGGGGGGGGGGGGGGGGGGGGGGAGGGGGGGGGGGGAGGGAAAAGGTGATACTGCAAACTCAGATGATGGCGGCGTGTCAGGTCAGGTCACGCAGAGGTAAGTTATGCAGGGGTCAGGCGAGGCAGGGGTCAAGCGAGGCAGGCCCCTGTTGTGGAGGACCAGGTTGAGAGGGTCAGTAACTGGTTTGCTACACAAGCTTATGCAAGGCGAGAGCTTCACCCGCCTACATGACAGCGAGGTGGACTAAAAGTGTGTCAAGTTAGGTGAGTAAACTGGATGAATGGGGGGAGGAGTAATCCACTGAAAGACACATGAGAGTTTCTAATCCCATCTGGTAAGGAATCAAATCCTCCCCAATCACAATGGACCCCCAATACTGAAGGTTTGATTAGATTGGAGCCTGTTAGTAGCCTGCCTGGGCCCGTTTGACCTACCACCATGTCCTACACCCAATCAGATAAAAAAAAGGCTGCATAAAAAAGCTTTACCTTATGTTAATCAGGAATATCTGCACGTCGGTCCCTCGGCCACAGGCAGGTGAATGGCACAGCACAAACAAGGTCCTTCATACATATGTGTTCATTCTCCCGTCAACCCTATTCTACAGCAGAGTGCCGGGGGCGTAGAGAATGACTCCCATCCCCCGCCCTTGCCCACACACTTTACCATATTAACAACCCATCCCCCCCCCCTCTCTCTTCATCCGAGTTACAGCTTAATATCGTTACAGCTCTTTCTTGTAGTCTCCCACAATGGGGAACAATGATAATAACTATACCACCATTGTGATTACCTGTTCCAAGACGCTCGTTCACCCATCCATTGTGTGTCCGTACATTAAGATGTCTTCCAGGAAATGAAGTAATTCAAGAATATATAATCTGTAATGCTTATATTTGAATGGTTGTATCGGTATTAATGGTCTAATTAGTCTAGTTGAAGTGTTTATGATATCAGTCAGTTAATTTGTTCTCATTACTACCACCATCACCACTACTACCACTACTACCACCATCACCATCACAACCACCATCACTACCACCATCACTACCACCACCATCACCACTACTACCACCACTATTACCACCACCATCACCATCAGTACCAACACCACCACTACCATTATCACCACCCCAATCACCATTACCACCACCATCACCATCACTACCACCATCGCTACCACCACCATCACCACTACTACCACCACTATTACCACCACCATCACCATCAGTACCACCACCACCACTACCATCATCACCACCCCAATCACCATTACCACCACCATCACCAGCACGCCCCCTACGCCAACAACACTGCAGAGGATAATGGTGCAATAAATCATCTACCTTAATATACCTGGGATACAAAAACTTCATTAGAGATTTGTTCACCTTTTCCCATAAGACTATCTAGATTTACCTGGACTCTACCTGTGGATTTAATTACCTAGACTCTACCTGTGGATTTACTTACCTGGACTCTACCTGTGGATTTACTTACCTGGACTCTACCTGTGGATTTACTTACCTGGACTCTACCTGTGGATTTACTTACCTGGACTCTACCTGTGGATTTACTTACCTGGACTCTACCTGTGGATTTACTTACCTGAACTCTACCTGTGGATTTACTTACCTGGACTCTACCTGTGGATTTACTTACCTGGACTCTACCTGTGGATTTACTTACCTGGACTCTACCTGTGGATTTACTTACCTGGACTCTACCTGTGGATTTAATTACCTGGACTCTACCTGCACTGTCCAGATATTTGAAAAAATGTTTATAAAAAGTAAAAAAAAAAATCCACTTTACAATATCCCGAGAAATGCCACTGAAACTTCCCTTGTAAGAAAATGAGAGAAAGTTTTGGAAGTTGAGAGAGACAAGAGAGAGAGAAGAGAGAGAGGAAGAAGAGAGAGAAGAGAGAGAGGAAGAAGAGAGAGAAGAGAGAGAGAAAGAAGAGAAAGAAGAGAGAGAAAGATAAAGAAGGGATTGTAAATACTATATAAGATCTAACTATTGCCACTATTACTGGCATCTGTCTGTCTGTGTTTGTTTGCTCGTCGTTGTCTGATTCTGCTTCTCTGATTGTCCCTGTTTGCTTACGTGCTTATCTGTTTGATCATTCGTCTGTGTTTGTCTGTCTGTCTGTATCTGTCTATCACCATAACCACCATCACCACTACTACCATCATCACCACTACCACCACCATTATCACCACAACATAACCCTTACACAGGCTTTCGTCATGTATTTCACCTTCCAGCTCTGGGTCTTATTTTATCATCCATGGCGGCATCATCGTGTCTGTGGTCGAATAAGAAGCTCCTCCACTTAAAACTTTGTCCAGATTTTTTCTCTTAAACTTTTAATGACATTTATCGATCCTTTCGTCTTTCCTGGGACCTTCTTACATGAAATAATATCTATTAATTCACCTATGGTTATCCTTCAACCTTATATACACATCCAATTTTATTCATTTTTCTTAAACTTTAAAATTGTTCTTGTGTTTTTTTTTTTCCTTTTGGGGGTCTCATCTCGGACCTCTTATTATTCTTTCATGTTTCTCTCGTCGTGACTGCAGGAAGCCACGTCGAGTTTCTGTGTCATCACTTCTCCTTCAGTCACTCTCACAAAGGAAAATGTTTGAGCGAGAATTTTTACAGGAAAAGTTTGCTCCATATTTTGCCAGACGTGAGGGGTGACCTTAGCCCTTGAAAAACGCGGGATTTATCTAACGAAATAAAAACACTAAATCCTTCCATCCATAACTTTTAAAGATTAGATAAACAGACAGACAGACGGATAGACAGACAAACAGACAGAACACAGACGGATGGAATGACAGACAAATAGGTAGAACTTTTTAAATGTTGGTAATTGTGGATAAATGCAAGTGGTAAGGGCAAAGGCCTTACACACACACGGCTCCCCACGTCATCACAAAGGCACGTATAATCAGGCAGGGTAAGATAGGGTCAGGTAACACACTCAAGATATCTGGCAACATAGAGTGAGTGATATTAAACAAGTACTGAACTACAAGGCTCTTTGATGACCCTACAAGTGGAATGACCTGGATAATTAGATAAGCCCTTAGTTCCTATTGATCTCAGTCCAATTAGACCTCAGATTTAATAGGCTTCAATTCTAATATAACTCAATTCTAATAGGTCTCAGTTCTAATAGGTCTCAGTTCTAATAGGCATCAGTACTAATAGGGCTCAGCACCTATTAAATGTTAGTCCTATTAAACACCACACAATAGGTTTATTATGGTCAAAACTCTAATGGAGCTTAGTAGTCAGAGGCTCCACTTGTAATGCTCCCCTCTCCTAGTAGGCTCTCGAAAAAAGGAGGGATTCAGTTCCAATAGGTTAAGGTCAGGTCAGGTCAGGTTAGGTTAGGATCGTTAATTAGAGTTGAAACCCATTCGATGTGAGGGTTAATACTACTGGTTGCATATGACCTAGGACCTTAAACACTCCGTTCCCTCACCATTGGCCCGACGTCTGCCTTTATCACCACACCTCCGCCAATTAACTCCGGTAATTCACTTTAAATGATCCCGATGACAGGACACTTGGCGGAAGTTGTTGGCTGATGGTGGTGTTTACGTGTGTGTGTGTGTGTGTGTGTGTGTGTGCGTGTGTGCGTGTGTGTGCGTGTGTGTGTGTGTGTGTGTGTGTGTGTGTGTTTTTTCTCTATAACTGAAAGGATATATATATATATATATATATATATATATATATATATATATATATATATATATATATATATATATATATATATGCAAGTAAATCACTGTAGGTGCGTGATCTAGGTATAGCTGATAATTTAAGCGCTTTCGTGTAATTCACATCTTCAGGGGTGAATTACACGAAAGCGCTTGGGAACTTCGTGTTTTCTTCTTTCCTTGTGGTTATCAGCATATATATATATATATATATAATGTTTTAGGCTCTTGTAAATGTTTTCGAAAGATTCATAGGACAAGACTCAGAGCCAACAGGTATAGAGTCTTCTGCTGGGATGAAGTTGTAAAGCAATTCACTGAGTCGCTTCTGAGAAAACTAATTAAGGGCGGCTGAAAGGACAGATGTCACGTATTTCTTTAAGATCTTCAGGGCCAACAAACTCAGTGGGCGTGAAGGTGGGCGTGGGAGGTGGGTGGGTTTGTGGGGATGGGTGGGGTTGGATGGGAGTGGGTGGTTGGTGGGGATGGGATAAAATTTTGTGTAAATACAGTAAGTTGTGTTGTTGGTGATGCAGATGGTAGTAGTAGTAGTAGGTAGTAGTAGCAGTGGTGGTAGTAGTGGTGTTAGTGGTGACTGGTGAGAGTAGTGGCAGTAATAGTGATGATGATAGTAGTTTCAGTAGTAAAGTTGGTGTTAATGAGTTCTTGGTAAAAGGTTTTAATCTCAAAGGTTTATTCCTGTCGTCTGTCTCTTAGTTCCTGGTGGAGCAGAAGATGAGGATGGAGGCAGTGAATGGTTGCTGTCTACTGAGGTGAAGTGAGTTAGTGTTTAGAAAAATATTTAAAAGGAAAAATCTGTATGCGAACGAGGTTTCATTCTCCTTAAGTACACACACACACACACACACACACACACACACACACACACACACACACACACACACACACACACACACACACACGCGCGCGACAAAAAACTGATAATTTCCCCTGCCAAACCAGTACTAATTTAATATATAAACTGACCTCATAAAAATGAAGTCTTATCACTTACGCAATAACCTTGGCACTTCATGGTAGGTGAGTGACAAAGCAGTTCTTTAGTCACACACACACACACACACACACACACACACACACACACAGCTCGATCTTCAATGAATTACACTACTGCAGGTAAAGTTATAATACTAATTACCTTACCTGAATAGCTCTGAGTATTATTAAAGGTATGATGATAATGTTATCTGGCCTTCATCATCAGTATTATCTAAGCATTAACCCTTTGAGGACAATGATTTAACCCTCCAGGACTCAAAGGGTTAAGTAAAGAATATTACAACATATGGTCAATATTATAAAAACAATCTGGGTTGGAATACTATTACAGGTAAGGTGATAATATTATGTTACCTGCCCTTGTTAATTGGCTAGAACTGGTGTCTCAGGTATTGCTGGGTCAATACTTTCTTACCTGTTTGTTTCTCATATTGGGTGTGTTATAGTGAACCTGAACCTGTGTGGTGTCTGTCTGTAAAACCTCCATTCATAATTCTCCAAAGACTAAGTCATAATACTCAAGGCATAAATTAGTACACCTAATCATTACAATTGTACCATAGACAAGGGTTATTGGTAGTAGTGAAGAGGGTCATTGGTAGTAGTGAAGAGGGTCATTGGTAGTAGTGAAGAGGGTCAGGGCATCACCTTATGACCTCGTTAATAATCGTGGGATAAATTAGCATATTCAATAGATAAATTGTATGGCTTTAGTCGGCATCAAATCGTCAGATCAAAAGGTCAAAGACTTCAGAGTTACGTTTAATTAAGACACGCCCAGGTAACTTAATATTAGAGAGAAGAATATATTAAAGAGAGAGAAACAAACAAACAAACGAAATCAAAGGTTATCATTAAATATTAACTAACACTCACTTCAGTTACAACCAGACAGATAATATAACTAGGACCTAAAGTATTTATATATATTCAACACTGAGCTATATATTACTCCTAAACACAGCTATCTAACTCCTCTGACGCAAGGGGCCGTCCAAGACCTCACAAAATATAGCTCTCCTGTGACACTCTCAACCCACTGATACGATGTGGCGTCTCATTTGATTATTTTGGTGTGAGGAGAGAAAGTGTGTGTGTGTGTGTGTGTGTGCAAGGGTCTAAGATTTATTCCATAGGCCTATAAAGGTCCTCGGTTTTGCTATTATTTTACCTAGGCGTGGGGGCGCCTCGTCTCACCTGTGTGAAGGCCTCGCTCCTTTTAACTGTGCCCCGGACCCTTCTCACAGGTAAGTGTCTTATACCGTATATCAGTCCGCCTCCTGTACCTCTGCTTGAGTCCATTTTGATAGCTGCCTGTAACCTCTGTTGGGGTGCTACTCCTTCCAAGTCGAAAAAGATCTCTCTCCCCAAGCTGATTAGGGGGGAGAGGAGGGAAGCGGGATAGAGGGAGGGGGGATTGGAGGGGGCCGGGGTAGAGGAGGGGGTTGGAGGGGCCGGGGGCCGGGGTAGAGGAGGGGTTGGAAGGGGCAGAAATGAGGGGAGGGGTGAGGCGGTGTAGTACAAAAGCTCCTCCGCCCTCACCTGGCTCCGGGAACTACTGCACTAGCCTCAGAAAGGTTAAGTGCCCATATTTCACAGATAAGGAGGAGGCGATGAAGATAGTGAGGCCGCTGCTGTTGTTCTGGTATTTCGCCGACGGTCATGGAAGCAATTGATGGTGATGCTGGCCTTTGATGAAGCTGTCTGCAGGTCACTATCACGGGAAGCATCAATGGTCTACTTGGGTCTGTAGCCTATTATCATTACTTTCCAATGGTGTAAATCATTAGCCACTTCAGATTCACCTGACGGACATATGCACGTGAGATGTTTAATGTTATTTCAAGCCAACGTTTAATATAAGGCAGTTGCGTGATGTATTACACACACACACACACACACACACACACACACACACACACACACACATCGACTTTCTCTATGACCATAAAATTGTGTCGTCAGAACCCTCATGTGTCCTGTGAGTCACTCTCTTCCTTCCTATAAAACGAAGAAAAATATCAACAGAAACAAAAGAAGATGAATAGAAGTAACAAGACAAATTAAAACCATAACAGCAGGAGATAAATTAACATGGAACAGCAACAGGAACAGTAACAGCAAAGAAGGTGAGGACAGTGGGACAAATCTTTGTAGTATTATGGGTCGCCTGTAGCTTAGGGCGCGTCGACTAAGTGGGGCAGGCCAGGGAGACGCCCAGACGCCCCGACAGCTCTACCACTTTCACTTGTTCCAACACCTAAGTCACTTGTCTTCCCTGAGGGGGGGGAGGAGGGGTCTGTATGTCAACCCTGTCGTTAGGATAGACTAGTACAGGAGGGGGCTGGAAGGGTCTGTACAGTACGTAAATTCTTCACTAAACCTAACCTAACCATACACTTCACACACTCCTTAATAGCGTGTCCACATCCCAGAGAGCGCCAGGACGAGGTATGCATCAGGCCACAATGGACCACAAACACTGCACCTCAACAATGGGCCACAAGCACTGCACCTCAACAATGGACCACAAGCACTGCACCTCAACAATGGGCCACAAACACTGCACCTCAACAATGGGCCACAAACACTGCACCTCAACAATGGGCCACAAACACTGCACCTCAACAATGGGCCACAAACACTGCACCTCAACAATGGGCCACAAACACTGCACCTCAACAATGGACCACAAACACTGCACCTCAACAATGGGCCACAAACACTGCACCTCAACAATGGACCACAAACACTGCACCTCAACAATGGACCACAAACACTGCACCTCAACAATGGGCCACAAGCACTGCACCTCAACAATGGACCACAAACACTGCACCTCAACAATGGACCACAAACACTGCACCTCAACAATGGACCACAAACACTGCACCTCAACAATGGACCACAAGCACTGCACCTCAACAATGGACCACAAACACTGCACCTTCAGACTCTCTTCCCTCCATTTACCGAATCACCGAACACAGGTAAAGCTACATTACGTTTCGACAAGTTTTGAACACTCCAATTCACTCCAGGGTAAAACGGAGAGATCAGTGTAGCATAAATCATTACCAGCGTGTGAGCGTGTGTACGTGGTCCTCCCTGGTTACTTACTGATTTTAAAGGTCTCTCTCTCTCTCTCCCCACGACAGCAACACCTTCTCCGCTAATCTATCGTTGTCATGACTACTGAACAAAGCCACAAGTTAAACTCTCTGTCAAACACAAGGTAGAAGCCATTTCCCTCTCGTAGCCAGTGATTGAAAGTTATGCTCCCTATTAAAAGTTTAGGTACAGGCAGGTGAAACTAGGTTAGTAGGTCGAGCAGGTGTGATATATTGATAAATTAAGTTAAGTTAGTTATTTTATGACTAATATTCTTTGTGCTTAGTATGATGTGGATCTTCGCCTTGTTTATAAGTAAGATAAATCATATAATCTTACTTGTTCTATCTTGTTTATAAGTAAGGATAACCAGACGACGTTACTTATTTCGTCTTGTTGATTGTTAGAGATGAGGATGAGAGTGAGAGTAGGGGAAAGAGGGGGGAAGGGAGGGAAGGAAGGGAAGGGAAGGAGGAGAAGGGTGGGAGGGAAGGGAGGGAAAGAGGGGTGGGGGGATTACGCCAGGACTTCACCTCACACAGTCCTCATTCCTCTTATGACAAAACAAACCGGTGTACTGAGCCTGTGTTCTCTCTCTCTCTCTCTCCCTCGGCGTTTCCCTCCCTTTCATCTCTCGCCACCAGCGTCTTTGGCCTGGCGGAGTGACGAACCAGAGGCAATGAACGGTGGTGGTGTAGAGGCGCAGACTAGACTAAGGAACTGTATGTCGATAATATACCAAGGAAGATCCGACACCACCCTCACCCTCCCTACGTCGCCAATCCGATTCAGAGATCACGTATGAAAGACAGAATGGGGGACTTTGATGGTAGGATGAGTGCAGAGGGAGAGATGATAAATGGGAAGGGGAAAGAAAACGAGAGAAGTGTGTGGTGGTGAGGGACAAGTGTTGGTAATGATCTGAAGTGCTAGAATGAACAAGCGTACTGGCTCTCTCTCTCTCTCTCTCTCTCTCTCTCTCTCTCTCTCTCTCCTAACACCCCCCCCCCTTCACTCTCTCACAGGTAAACAAAGGGTCAGGGGTTCAGGTTCCACCATGAAGACAGATAGGTAATTCTGCCTCGCTGCTGTGGAGGAGGTACACTCTTTATACCGGGTCCTGTTTAGTCCTCAACCATTCTCCTCCTATTACTGCTGCTGGCTAGACGGGTTAGGTTAGGTTAGGTAAGGTATCAACGCGGTCAATACTATGATCAATATTAACGATCATATTAGCTAGTTTAGTGGTGTTTTTTCTTCAAACTTTATATAATAAACATTTTGTTCATCTAATTCGATCAAAATATCTCACTCTTAATTTATATCTGTTTTCTTCAAGTTTTCAATCACAATATTTACTCTCCTCGATCGGCCCTTTTGGAAAATCGCCTTGTCCTTACCATAATATATTCCTTAAAAAAATCTTTACTTCTTTGTAATAATTTGTTTTAAGTAACTAAAAATATTAATATATTATTTTTTGGACGAAATTACATATCTTTAGATGTATTTCATACTTTAATAGCGAGTTTTTATCGATACGTATTTTATTTTTACGAAAAAAATATTGGAACACGGGGTCATCCTCACAGCATAAAGTACACATAAGATATGAACGTCAGTTGGACAGAGAGTCTTGTTAAGGTTGTGTTAACGATCACGCTCAGCCCGTTACCATTATACTGGACCAGGACCACCAACCAGCTTTACGGAGGCGATGTTTCTAAGTTTGTGTAACCTGCCCAGGACTGTTCCAGCACTTGTCATCCTCGCCCGCTGAAATAAGGTATTTCTTTTGACTGTTACCACTCATTTCCTTGACGATTGGTGTAACTGTAAGCAGAACCTGTTCCCTAAGGCCCTCAGTGGTCAGCTCTTGTTAAAATAAGTCCTAGTTTAGTGGTGATTCGGTTTAATGTTGTTTGAGTGTATGTAGCCCGCGAAGACCAAACTTTTCGGGGGTTTGTAATCGTTTTTGCGAGTAGAAATACTTTTATTTTTCGAAAAGTCACGCGAAAAACAACAAAAATAACCAAGAAATATGAGCCAAGAGATTATATACGAGTTCCGACATTAAATAGGCAGGTACTATGGTGGACAAAAGTTGGCTCCTTCCCAAACTGAAGCAGTATCGACCCGCACAGCACACCCGCACCAGATAACAATCAGGGTAAGTCAGTTCGGAGACTCATTCCCGCGTCTCAGTTTCACTACAGGGAGCGAACTTTTGTCCACAATAGTTCGTAAAATACATACGACTTTTAATACGAGAGAAGAATAATAACTATAAAACCACGTAAAATATTAACAAAAAAGACACATACACAGAATAAGGAGGACATAAATTACCAATAAACTTGTGTCAACTGATCATCTCTCACTTAGATATCGTATTGTGCTGAGAGAAACCCTTAGACCTCGGTAGGGTGAAGGTCACTTGAGTTTAACAGGAGATGAACAGCCAGTGACACTTCATGACATATTGCTTAAAGAGACTTAGCGAATCCTTGACGGGCTGTGGCACCCTTAGAATAGGGATCCGCCTCACGACCATAACGTATGGCCACACAAGGACAGAAACGAGCCAAGTCCAACACCGAGTCATTCCTCATTATAAGTGACTGATCTATATAGTGGCCATTCAGGTGTGTTTGGAGTGCTCTATAGGATGTGTCGAAGCCTCTGATGATGTTTTTGACGAGAAGGTCAATTGGCGACATGACTCTCAGAATACAAAGTCAGCTGACGTCAACACTAGCTGACGATATGACCAGTTGACGACAGCACCAGTTGACGACAGCACCAGGTGACTGAGTGAAGATCGCATGTGTCTAACTTAACGTAACGTAACGTAACGTAATGTAACCTCTAAGATTTCAATTTAAAGTAGTTTTCTCTCGCTACATAGGGATATTTTAATAATGGAAACCAAAATATGGAAACTTTTTGTATCTCAACCAAACTATTTTGTCTTACCTCTGAGCTCCCCGAAAACCAGAGAAGAACAAAACTTTTCCCATCATTAAAATCAGTTCCAAAGATTTTACGACAGGAGGAAGTAGCTTTATTTGTTTTACAATACCTTAAAAGATCTTTATGTGAATATAACCACGGTCAAGTTTTAATTAAAATCACGACGGGGCATGAAAGTGCTATACCCAACTCTGTAGAAAAAGTCATAAATGAGAAAATAGTACCTAACCTAACCTAACCTAACCTACATATGAAATAACAATCCTTACGTTAGAGACACATCCATCAGCTTGGTCATGAAGCGCGGTGATATTGGTAACGAAAAAAGGTTTAGGACCCAGACACTATTTGGTCCACGTGCCATACAATCAAGGCTAACATGTCATTACCAATACTGTTCCTACGCCTACGATCACAGCCCAAAGTAATTAACTTTTCCGTATTAGTTGACCTGAGTGAGGGCGAGCGGGAGGCTGGATATAGAAGGCCAGAGGCTTTGTTTACATCAGTGAAGATGTTTAATTATTTGTCTATTATTGTTGTGTGCTGATGACGTGTTCATTCATCTTTGTGACGCGGGTGTGTCTGTAACGCTAGTGTCCTCTCTGTAACGCTTATGTCTTGCTGTTGTTAAGTTATGTGACGCACACCTGTGATGCATACCTGTGATGCACACATGCGATGCACACCTGTGATACACACCTGTGACTCTATCTATTTCACCCCCACTTCTGGTAATCGCTGTACAATAAAATTTACAAACCAACATTAACTCCAGACTAAAACTTGACAATATTTACACAGAACGCCATAATACCAAAGGGAGCCGACTGTTATCTCTTCTCTGTCTCTTATCTCTCTTCTCTGTCTCTTCTCGTGTGTGAAACAGCGCTAACCTGAGTGTGAGAGGTGAGAGATCAGGGAGATGACATGAGAGATACGTCCTGTGAGGGTTTATCTTACCTTACCTGTCTCTAGGTGAGGATGTGAGGTAAGCAATTTGATTTTTATTCTATTTTAGCCCTCCCTGATAGCAGCTAGTTTATTGTGCACTCCATACCCATCCTGTGAGGAGTAGGGCAAAGAGATGAGGTTATGAGAGAGAGAGAGAGAGAGAGAGAGAGAGAGAGAGAGAGAGAGAGAGAGAGAGAGATCATTACAAAAGACTAAATAACTCACAACAAGATGCACAGAATAAGAGACAAAACAAGACAGGTATAGAGACACAAACAGATGCACTGATAGAGAGATATACCAAAAGGGAATTACTAATGTGTTAAGGCTCTGAATTACGAGTCTGAGAACAGGTGAATGAATGAGAGGCAGCGAGAGTGAATCAAGAATCACTCCGCCACCAAGACCGAAGATGAATTAGTGTAGGATTATAGTAGGTCAAGTCATAAGGGCTGCATTAGGGTCAAGTTCGGTCTCAATAGGACTGAGGGTTCTATTAGGACTGAGGGTTCTATTAGTTCTGGGGTCTACTAGGACGAGGATCTAACAAACCTGGGGTCTGTTAGGATTGGGGTCTACTGGGACTGGGGCCCATTTGACTAGTGAACCGAATGATGAAAAATATTACTGGTGCATTACGAACCTGATACTGAGAACACCTGTTAAGAATCACGAGAGAAAACAACCAAGGTAACGTTAGATCAGTAGTCAGGTAACAAGACAAGACCATCCGTGATGTGTTCAACAAGTAGTGCTTTTAATCTTACCTTTCCCTTACCTGTTGTTTTGATTCTTTAAATACAGCGTGTGGGGGCCTTAATGAAGCAGGGGGCAAGAGGGACTTAAACTCACACTCGCTACTGGAGGCAGGAACATAAGGCCGGATTTCCTGGCCACTTCTTATGGTATTTCCGAATCAATGGCCCTCACATGTTGCGGTCGCCGGGGGGTCTAGTTTCCTGGAAGATATCGGGGGGAGGGGGAGGGGGGGTAAATTACCACACGTGTGCTTATCTCCTGCATCAGGCACAGAGACTTTCAGTGCTTGTTGGAGTCAAGGCGAATTCCTCCTTCCTTTCAACAGGAAATTGACCATTATCATAAATGGTGGCGGCATCTGTGTGTGTGTGTGTGTGTGTGTGTGTATACCTGATGCTCTGGTTTGTACACTTATAGTCCAGGTCAGCTGGGCCCTATAATCTTAAGAGGTTTCAACCTTATATAACTTAGTAATCAGGATTCGATTCCATTTGTATTAGAACCAATCTGGATTAAAAGTCTCTATGGACTGGCTATCTCACTCTCTCTCTGTCTATCTGTCTGTCTGTTGTTTTGTCTGTCTGTTACGTTGTCTGTCTGTCTATCTGTCTCTGTCTAATTCCCTCTGTCTCTCTCTCTGTCAGTGTGGCTGGTCGCACCCTCATCGTACCCTCCTGTATCACCCCCCCCCCTCCTCCCACCCCGGTTCTGTACCATGTGAAATAAATTGACCGTAACTCTGCAGGGAAATTGCAACCGTTTATTAAAAATTCTCTGTGAAAAATTAAATATGAAGACTCAACAAATAAAAAAAATAAAATTGCTAAAGTATAATAAATAATGAAGTGTGAGAAATGTGTAGGGAATAATGAACAGTGAGAGATTATTATTATTATTATTATTATTATTGTTATGCACTGCGTGTCGACATAATCATTCTATTCGGATGGTCATGGTGCGTTACATCATGCCTAAAACTACTAAGTAAGACGAGTGATCTAATAAAGTATTCATGTACTGCAGCGACCCTCTTGTAGCTGATGACCTCATAAATTATATCCGAGACGTAAATGAAATTATGTTTGCTTCGATTTTCGTCCAGCCATTACAGAGGAGAGAGCCACTGGGGTCTCCTTCCCCCGCTGGCACTAGTGAAAGTATGCGTGTCTGTCTGCTTAACAAGTTTTTGTGATCTATAACATATGCTGTATTTTTTTTTTACCACACACGCCACCAAGCCTGAGAAAATACTGCCTATATCACCAGTATACAGCACCAACACTACAGAGGGTGTTGTCCTGGAAACCTGTACTCGTTAACATGCACCAAAACTATTAAAAGCAGAACCTATGTATTCAGTCAACACACACACATAGATTATATAACTCACCGGTTCTGGAAAAGGTATAGCCTGCCTTTGTGGCCTGCCATTGTAGCCTGCCATTGTAGCCTGCCACAGAAACAAAAGAGAGATCTGCTGGTCAGGACAGAGGGGGTAATTGGTCAAAGGTGCCTAGCCATGTGTGGAGCGGACAGGAGAGGGAGATGGATGATCCTTATGCCAGGGAAATCCAACACTAGTGAGGTAGAGTTGGAGTAGAGCCTTGAGCTGCATAGGTTGTGAGAGGTGGTGAGGGTAGGAGTGAGAGGTGGTGAGGGTAGGAGTGAGGGGTGGTGAGGGTAGGAGTGAGAGGTGGTGAGGTGTAGGAGTGAGAGGTGGTGGAGGTAGGAGTGAGAGGTGGTAGAGGTAGGAGTGAGAGGTGGAGTGTTGGTTGATGTGGTGGAGCTGGGGTGAGGGAGGGGAGGGTTCTAGGTGACGTAATTAAAACATCGAATAAAATAGTGGAGGGATTTATCTCTCTCTCTCTCTCTCTCTCTCTCTCTCTCTCTCTCTCTCTCTCTCTCTCTCTCTCCAAGCTAGTGTAACAAACGATTGTCTGGTAAAATAACTAAGATTTTTTGGCCGCATTTGGCTTACCGAATGAAGGAATTGTCTTATTCAAAAAAAATTTAACTTAATATAATCTTTATATAAAACATGTAGATAAGTCCAGCTTTTGACAGTGGAGTTGTGTTCCAGTAATCTCGAAGCCGTTGTATTTTATTTCGGTGAACAGTGGTCTTAAGGGTGCAACCTGAGGGTGTTAGAAAGTGTGGCAGCCATTACCTCTCTTGCCCACCACGGAGGAGGAGGGGGAGGAGGAACAGGAGGAAGAAGAGGAGGAGGAAGAGGAGGAAGAGGGGGAAGAGGAGGAAGCAGAGGAGGAGGAGACATCAGGGTTAAGTTCTTGGGAGTTGGTCGATCTTCCCGGACTCTTCTTCCTTACCACCAGGTTACACAACTCGCTAACTCAGGGTTTCAGTGTCGTGTTGTCACAAACTTTCGTACCTCTGATAAACCTTCCAAGCATCTGTTAGAGTCGACCGTCCCTGTGAGTCCAAGACAAAGACTCACTTACTTGTGGGGGAGAGAATGTAATGAATTTCCTTATATCTGAAGGAACTCGATGTAAGACTCCAATTATTTTGTTGCCAAGAGGAATCATTGAGTCTTTATTACTAATGAATAATACTTTAACAAGCTCCAGGGAGGCTCTCATAAGACTTAGTTATTTTGGGTGATAACAGTCTGGTAATCTTGTGATGTTACTTCGACGATCTGAGGAAGAAACGAAGGAAAAGTTGTCATTATATTACATAGAAGTGAGTTGGTAAATATTGTGTTATGGATCGAATATGTAGTTGAACAGTGAGACGGAACGGTAGTCAAGTTTTCCGTCTACACCATGAGAATTTCCACACACACACACACACACACACACACACACACACACACACACACACACACACGAACATAAGACGTGATGCAGAAGACTAAGGGGAGGATTTTTAGATTATATTTTAATGAATAAAATTATAAAGGGTAAGGAGGTGGTGATGTAATATGACTCGATCATTCAGGCAAGTGGCGTCGATCATGAGGTTTTTGCTTAATCTTCTGTAGCCGCCCCACATCACCCAGCGCCGCCCAGCGCCACCCAGCGCCGCCCAGCGCCGCCCAGCGCCACCCAGCGCCGCCCAGCGCCGCCCAGCGCCGCCCAGCGCCGCCCAGGCGTTATTGCGGTAATGTGTCAGTGTTAGTCACCCCTTCCCTCTTTCTTACTCTCCCTCTAACCCTCCTTCCTTCCCTACCCTCCCTCCTCTCTCTTACTCCTCCCTCCCCTCCCTTACCTCCTCTCTCCTACCCCCACCCTCTCTCCTACCCTCCCTCCTCCTCCTACCTTCCCACCCTCTCCTACCCTCCCTCCCTCCCTCCTACCTTCCACCCTCTCTCCTACCCTCCCTTCTCTCCCTCTCTCTTACCCTCCCACCCTCTCTCCTACCCTCCCTCCCTCTCCCTACCCTCCTCCCTCCCCTCTCTCTTACCCTCCCTCCCTCTCTCCTACCCTCCCTTCTCTCCCGCCAGGAAACGCGTGCTGGCCAACTGGGACCTACATATCTCTGGCTTCGTACTGCACTAATCTTACCTTTCAGAATTTTTAAATATCTTCGTTTCTTATCGTCTTTATTACACCACCACCTCTCTCTCTCTCTCTCCAGTAAGTTATTGCATCTTTTTAATCTTTTACTGTTCTATATTTCCAGCTCCCTTCAACCTAATCTTTCTTTATCATTTTTCTCTTTTATCTTATCTGTGTTGCCCTCACGCCCTCCTTCCCTCCCTCCCTCTATTCCCACACTCTCCTTCCCTCCCTCTTTCCCTCTGGAGGACATCTTGGTCAACCCGTTCAGTTATCAGGTGTTTAAAGGTGTTAATTATCTCAGGAGGTCGCCAATGATTCTCCTTAGCAACTTGTGACCATTCCAGTGAGAGTGAGAAACTAATGTCATCCTTTTGCTGCTTTCTGGTACCTGGAGGTTACGTTAGGTCAGGTCAAGTCAGGTCAAGTTAGGTTAGGTTAGGTCAGGTCTGTCTGGTTTATAATTGGAAGGAAAAGTAAATCGCCTTAGTAATCACTAGTAGTTAAGATTCTTCTCGCTCGCCTTCTCCCTCGCTCCCAGCAGGAAGTATTGGCAGCATAAGGTATTTCCTATCGACATTCCCGAACGTCTATCATGGTTAGTTGTGTCTGGGAATAACCATCTTGAGGGACCTTGAATGAATGAAAATATTACGTATGCAGGTATCTGGCTACACCGGTAATTCCAGGTGGCCGTGTGGGGACCAAACACCACTATAGTATTTCCTCTCGACTATATTGGGACATTTTAACGATTTGTTGTGTCTGGTGCGATGAAACTAAGGTGTTAATGAAGGAGGTTATGCATCCAGCTATCTCACGAAACTCATAACCTAACCTAAAAAAAAAAGAACATAACTTGCGCAAACCTTCCCATCCATTAGGTTAAGGAAGGCGGATATTGAGCTGGCTAACGTATCGAGCTGTCAAAGGCGCCTATAAATTCTATAATATTTTCTGACGTATAATAGTATATATAATGGCTTCGTTGCTTTGGGTTAGTTAGTTGATTAATTATAGGAGGCGACTATAATTAAGCGATGTGTAATTTATCATACAAATCCATTATTAACTGAGTATAAAGAGTCATTATACATACATACATACATACATACACAGGCCATGTATAGATCCTACCTGAGCCAAGCAGCTTTAGTGGACGTCCCGTAAATACATAATTACTTGTGCCAGCTGTACTCAGGTGAAGCTCTGGTTGAGAGAGAGAGATTAAACGAAGAGAATTAGAGATAAAGATATATTAAGATAGAGAACTAGAGAGGGAGAGAGAGAGAGAGAGAATCGTACAGTACACTAATATCTCAAAAGCTGAGGCAAGGCGCCATAGAAGATGTACCCACGTACAGACAGGTCAACACCCCCCCCTCCCTCCCCCACGTTACTAATCAACCGACACACAGAGACACCTGTGAACACCTGTAGACAACACCTTTGGCTTAGAGTGTTCCTGTCTCACCTGTCACACTTACCTTCATTTCTACAAGGTAATTTAAAGCTTTAACTAACCACATATGCCTAGGATTATATTAATTCCCGGCTTTATCTACCCCTAAGATATCATAATTCCCAGCTTAATACGGGTTAGTCTTGTTTCACTGCCTACTTGTGGGAGACTGTCTCACCCAGAGTGTGTACGAGGCCTCATTGTGGTGGCCGACAGTAAAACACACACGTGAAGTAACCAAGTTTAAATTGAGTTTGACAATTGAACTAAAGTTTGTCAATACAATTACTGAAGTTAGAATATGACGTTTCTTGACACCCTTGGCATGCGTTGAAGAACTTACAGAGGCCTGAAGTGAATTTGCATAATACACACACAGACACACACACACACACATGATAAAACCTTCACTGAAGAACACGTCGTCTACATTTCTTGTCATACACAGCTTCAGGTCATCAACTTACCTACATTACCCCAGGTAAATTACTGCGCCTCTTCTGTATAATATAACCTATACTTGTACTTAATGAATAGAATGTGTTGTTCTCATTATGTAGGAAGACAGTATAAAAAGGTTTATTATTATTATTGTTGTTGTGGTTATTATTATTATAGTGAACCTCAAACACAGATCACTTAATTAAACGCACTCAGCCGCTCTTGTCTCTGGTCCCTCCCTCTTATCTGTTGAAGTGGGTTCAGTCCGCGAGGGAAGTACTCGTATCCAGAGAGGGGGGGGGGGGACAGTGACTCTCTCCGTCTCACTTGTAAACACTTGACACACACATCATCTCTACTTTAGCTACCACCCAGGGAGTTATTTTACGGTATAATTACAAATTTACTTAAAATTATATAACTGTTTTATAAAACCTCAAGATGGCTTTTTAACTTGTGGTTTAAAAATTCGTTCGTTAAAAAAGTCAGATTTTTTTTTACTTCATCATCAGTTGCTTAAATGGAGCCATAAAACGAAATTTAAGAGAGGTGTTTTTGAACTGATTTCTCTTTTTGTTATGTAAAGTTTCTTCCTCAGGGTTCAATTTCCTGTTCATGCGGGTTCGATGCCCTAGACCCCAGACTCTGAGACTAATGACTTAATTCCCTAGCAGGTGTGAGTGAGGTGCAGGAGGGTGGCGAGGTGTTAGCTGCTGTACCATGGTGTAATATTAATAGTTTCATACATAGAGATATACTGTATATGTTGGGTCTCTCTCTCTCTCTCTCTCTCTCTCTCTCTCTCTCTCACTTTAAACACACCATTTTCACTGTCTTTTCATTATCCCGTGCACGTCTCTGAGTTCTTGGTGTGCAGTACGTGGAAGCCTTAAGGATCTGGGGAGGGGAAGGGAGTGAGAGGGAAGAGGGAGGGACGGACGAGAGGTCGAAGGAGAGAGAGGGAGAGAAGGAGGAGCTCAAAAGAAGAAGTGTTATGGTCAATCATCCTCCAACACACAAACAGGTGTTCAGTCGTACATACATATATACATACATACATACATACATACATACATACATACATAAAACAAACATTAGCTTTTGATTATTTTTTAGTAAATCTGTGATGGAACACTGATCATAACCCTTGAGTCTTAGTGATCAAATATTATATACGATTTTATTCTGACTGTCTGGTTACGTCACCCGAACCCAACCCGACCACCCGAGCCCAACCCGACCACCCGAGATATACACAGACATAGAACTAAAGATATACTCAAATATATTCAAATGACTTAATATTACCTCAGGTAGTCTCAGGTGCCAACAATATTCTCCTAAAGGTTGTGATGACGTGTTACCTATTGCAACTTTATCACCTTCGTCTGCAGACCACTTTCGATAGCGTTAGGGATTTAGTCTAAATATTCGCAGTAATAGAGGGAAGTATGTAGGTTAGGTCAGGTTAGGTCAGGTTAAGGTAGGTGATTCAAATCCTAATGAATTCTTGCTCTCAGTCCTACGGTTCACAAGCCATGGTTTAATTGGGTTAAAGTCACTCCACTACCTACTGTGTGTGTGTGTGTGACGCAAGCAGTGAGGGATCTTTATGAGGCCAGCAGACATGGCGAGTGTCGGAGGCCAGGGAAGGGAGTGTGTGATATACAACTCTGCTCCGATTGGACAAGAATGCGCTGACATCAAGTTTGTTTAGCCAATGAGAAAAAAATAAAAATACTGTAATATTTTAAAAGATATAAAGATTATTAAGATCGAGTCAACCTGAATATTGAGAAAGTTGATTTACGAGTTACTAGACGGAAATTGATGATAGAATAGTGTTAATAAATGTATTGATGATATAGAAAAATAGTTAAATGAATAGGCTCATCATTCACACACACATACACATACACGGTGGAATACACAAACATAAATAACTATGTATTTGGGTTCATTTGACCTTAGATGAGAGAAAGGAAAGAAGATTGACTCAGTTTAGGTGAGAAAAGGATGTTAACCTCTGCTTCCAGGATATACCTACCGAGGGGAAGGACCTTGAAGGATTCCAACAGAAGGATATATGGAGAGTTAATGTTATCAGCGAGTGAGATATCTTAAATGTAAAGAGATAAATGAAAGTTTCCATTGTTGGTATATATAACCTGTATATTAACCAGGGTTCCATTGTTATAGTGGTACTCGAGTTATAGGTACAATATACAGTGTTCCTTTGTTATAGTGGTACTCAAGCTATAGGTACAATATACAGTGTTCCTTTGTTATAGGTACAATATACAGTGTTCCTTTGTTATAGGTACAATATACAGTGTTCCTTTGTTACAGTGGTACTCAAGTTATAGGTATTTTCAACCACCCACACACGTTCCATTGTCCCATTGTCCCACTGTTCGAGAGGCAATTTAGATCCATATTAATCCGCACTATTGTTTACCAAGCGTCCTTCTACCACCTCAAGTCTCACTACCCACCCAAAGAGTTCCCCCCACAACCAATCATCTGTCAGCAGTGAGGAAGACGAAGAGGTTTAGGTGAGGTGAGGTTAGGTTATTTTCACCGTATATCTTAATATATATATATACGCAAAGATATAAAATTTATATAGCTAGAGACATGGGCATCGATATACATTTGTTTTGGTCTATTTCTACACAAAGAACGGATATATTTCCCTCTTTCCCTCCTCCTCGAACGTCGATGGAAAAAAATACCACTTGAGTCGAGTCCTAAGTCAGAGGTAGGGAGAGGGATCCATGGTGGTGAGTGGGGAAAAAGAGATGTGAATAGCAGTTTCTGATCGCCCATACATCTGTGTCGAGAGGGGTGACCTGAGCTCCACATAGCGGCCTATTTCTACCTCTCACGGCCTGCCTGGAGGGGATAAGTGGTGTGTGGTGGTGGTGGTGGAAGTGGTGATGGTGGTAACGGTGATGGTTTGTGGAGGGTGATGATGGTGGAGTGTGTGTGTGTGTGTGGTGGTGGGGTGTGGTGGTGGTGTGTGGTGGAGTGTGTGTGTTGGTGGTGGTGTGTGTTAGTGGTGCGTGGTGGTGTGTTTGGTGGTGGAGTGTGTGTGTGGTGGAAGGTGACGCCTGACACTAAAAGAAGAGAAAGAATAATGTATGAGAGGTTCTACTGAACACGGGTAACACCTCTCGTCTCACCCCTTACGATCTATCCTCCTGTTACGGGTCGACTGCAGGTGTAGCCAACGAGCCTCGCAGATACGTGACCTCCGTGTTATCACCATTAAAGGTTAAACACTACATGACCTCCTCCGGCTCCTGCAGAAGATAAAATTAAGCAGAAAAGTGTTTGCCTTTTGGCGCGGCTCACCTGTGTATCCAAGAGCACAGCGTGACTCTCCTTATGGCGACTTGTAAACAAACACCCACGGTATCTCGGGGCGAGGGGCAATATTTCCTCTTAAAAGGCTAGGTTAGGTTAGGATAGGATAGGATAGCTTAGGTTAGGATAGGTTAGGATAGGATAGGTTATGCTAGGTTAGGTTAGGATAGGATAGGTTAGGATAGGTTATCATAACAACCCCACGCACAGATGCCTCCACAAGCACGGTATATTCTCCCCACCTTAACTCCCACCCAAGGAAACCATCTGGAAAGCGTTGTTATTCGTCACACTGGGAGCTCAACTCTGACCCCCTACGTAACACCACCAACGCCATCCTTAAAAGCCGCCGTGTGAGGATCTCGCTGAAGGAATACCTAGTCAGGATATTAGGGCGAGGAAGATACTGAGAGGAAGGTCATGTTAGCATAAGTCACGTCCTGTGTATTCAGAAGGTGGAGGATGGATGTTGAGGTGGGAGGGTGAGCTGAGGAGAGTAGGGTGACGGAGAGGCCTGGGGAGGAGGGTGAGGGAGAGGCCGAGGGATCATGGGAGGGAAGAGGCTGAGCTGAGGAGAGTAGGGTGACGGAGAGGGTGAAGGGGAGGCCTGGGGAGGAGGGTGAGGGAGAGGCCGAGGGATGATGGGAGGGAAGAGGCTGAGCTGAGGAGAGTAGGGTGAGGGAGAGGAAAGGGTGAGGGACAGGCTTGGGGAGGAAGAGAGGGTGTTGTTTCCATTGGCTGAATGTATTGACGATGTTTTTTCATTGGCTAAATAACTGGGGTGTTCAATAACTGGCCAACAGACGTAACGACCCATTGTTTTGTATACGAATTATTATTAGGTGATATTGTTTCACTGTTCGCTGCACGAGTTGTAAACAGTAACTACCGCACTACATAGAGAGATATGTTTACTTAACCAATTGTATAATTCTATTGACATTGCAAATATCAACGAATGCAATAATATGATCAATTAACGGGGTTTAATTTAACACACACACACACACACACACACACACACACACACTATATACGTAGATCATATGCACATGTATATACAAACACATGCATAAATACATGTACACATAAATATATATTGGTAAATGCATACCTCGCTCTCTCCCTCCCTTCCACCCACCTTCCCCCTCCACCCCCCTCTCTCTTCCTCCCCCTACTCTCCCTCTCCCATTCCTGCTCTCTTCCTTTCTCCCTCCCTCCACGCAACACTCCCTTCCACTCTGATTGGCTAAAAAGGAAAATAGACCCACAGTTTGTTAACAATGAGGCAGTTTCTTTATTTACCAATAGTTCAAGTTCTATTTATTTTCATAAAGTATCGATCAATATTAAAAGGAGATACAGAAAATATCACTCAAATTCACCGATATTCACCAACCAATACAAGAGGTTCTTCTCTTCACTGGTGACCTTTGACCCCGGCATCACTGACCTTTGACCCCAACAATACTTAGACAGAGTTTAAAGTTGTCATTAGTATTGTATGTGTTAGTGGAAGAATTAATACGTGTCTAATGAATCGTGTATAAGAGGTAACTGGTAATGAGGCGCTGAGAGAGAGAGAGAGAGAGAGAGAGAGAGAGAGAGAGAGAGAGAGAGAGATTTATAATGAGCGAGTACGAAAGAAAGAAATGGAAAGAGAGAACGAAAAGAGAGAGATTTAGGCCTATAGAGAGATAGAGAGAGACACAAAAGAGATATACAGTAGACATGAACGAGACCAAAGATAAATATTTATACCACTATCATCTCCCACTTCACTTTAATGAATCAACTTTTAACACAAGAGATAAATATTCGTTAATAAAACAAAAAAAGCTTGTAATGTATCGAAGTTTCGTCAGCGGCCATAAACGTCGAATAAGATTTACCTGTCAAGATTTTAATCCATAGCTTTATTGCCTTTTAACTTTATTTCTGTTAAACTTTAATGCAACAGCTTACTTTAGATTATGCGAAGTTCTTAAGCAAGATGGAGGGGGGGGGGGACTTTCACTCGGAGGAACAATTAAAAGACAGTATTTTCTTGTCTCATAAATTACTTTGGTTATCACGAGGATAAACTCTTGCTTATGGGGTTAGGTTAGATTAGGTTAGGTTAGGTTATGGTGATAAATTTTACCATTGAAATGTTCTTGTGGGGGGTAAGATAACAGTAAGTAATGACTCAGAAGGTTCGTAGGTTAAAGATGATGAGCGCCATCTGTTAGTAGCTAGTTAACCATTATTTCTCACCTAACCTAACCTATTTTAACCTAACCTAACCTAACCTATCCTATCCTAACCTAACCTAACCTAACCTAACCTATCCTATCCCAGTTCTAAGTGACCCCTAAGCGACAGTTCACTCAAATATGTGTAAATATTTTTCTCGTTTAAATAACATGCAAGTATTGTACTTCCTCGGAAATTAACACATTTATCAATACAAACTCTTCCTGCGAGGCAATGTGTATTTTACTCGTGTTAACTGTATTTCAATCTCAGTAATTAGAAGGCGATGCCAAATGGATGTAGCAATAATCTCCAGGCCTAATGGTGTGTGTGTGTGTGTGTGTGTGTGTGTGTGTGTGTGTGTGTGTGTGTGTGTGTGTGTGTGTGTGTGTGTGTGTGTGTGTGTGTGTGTGTGTGTGTGTGTGCGTGTGTGACAGAATTATCAGGACAAGCTAAGGCAGTGGGTGTGTCTGCCAGCTGTGGTCAGAGTGAAAGTTACCACCGCTCATAAGGGCGTCACACCACACGGTCACACCACATAACCACCTCTGTCAGCGCCACATTATCACCACATGATCATCAATACCTGGTTATGGGGTCAAGTACCGTCATTTGATCGTAAACAGGTGTATTGATCATCAAGGATTACCTGAAGTTTAGCCCCTCTAGCTTTTCACCTGATGATTAAACACCGTAACGTTACCTGGGGGAAGTAGGTTAGGTTAGGTTAGGTGAGGTTAAGTTAGATTAGCAGAGGTTATAATAGTCTATGTTAGGTTAAGCTAGGTTAGGGTAGGTTAAGCTAGGATAACTTAATCAAACCTAACTTAACCAAATCTAAACTAATCCGATAAAATAAGCTTGAGGGTAATTATCAGGTGATCTAAGCATAGTTATAACATCAAACAACAATGTAAACCACCCACAGTTACAGTTACCCCAGATAAACAACCAAGCAAGGGGTAGAAATTATCACAAAACTTTATTATACCTTGAAATTAAATGTCACAATAAAACCGGCAATTATTTAGCTACGGTTATAAAAATTGTTCCCAAGGGTTTTAATTCAGACCAGATCTATCTACCCACTGCAGAGATAGGAGTAATTACACCTGGTCGTGGTTTCAGTAATTAGTCTGTATAATTACTAACCACAAACCTAGTTCCTGAATGGTGTAAATGACGATGGTTGTGTGTGTTATCGTGTCTGTGTGTAAGTGATGCTGTAACAGAAGTTCTATTCATCTACAATACAATGGTTTAAAAGGTCATTTTTACCTTCATTCAGATCAATTCACGAAGTTTGTCATTTTTTAGTTTTGTTAACAATCGGACTTTATTTTACTGAAGGACATTTTTAACTTACATAACAAATCATTCTTAATAGAATATCTCTTATACACAGTCTCCTAATACTATAATATTCACTTAATTCTTTATATATTTTTACCTGTTTTGTTTTCACTTCAATAGTGGGTTTTTTCTTGACTTTTTCGGGTATTTCATGGCCTCTTGACTCGGTTGAAAATTCGCCATAAAGGTTAACAGTGGTTGGCTCGTTTTGTGAGACGTGGCAACTCTGTGGCATCTAATATACTATAGGATTAGACATGTGTCTGTTTGTCTGTTCTGGGCAGCCGAAACGGCACAATCGTTTTTCATCAAACTTGGTGGAAAAATCGCAAAAAATTCGTAGAGTGGAACAAACCTGGTCCCATGTCGATGGTTTCTTTAGGAACGCATTAGTTAATAATTTTATTTACTATGGAAAACGATGCACGTCTACGGACTTGGCACACCCTCATTCGCTATACACTGTCACGAGCATTCAAACTCTCAAGGGCACGAAACGTTCCTGCGATCATTTGTAATTATTTAAAGCATTCTAGTCTGGTTATTAAAGCGAGTTCCTCAGTGCCAATCCGGGAGTTTTTAATACGATAAACAAACACAGAGGTGTGCTAAGATTACAAAAATTGCACCAGCAACTGTACCCAGGTGGCGAGTGCAAGCGACTGTACAACATGGTCGATGGGAACAAAAATTAACAGTAATGGATCAAAAATGACACGGCATTGACAAAGAAGGAAAAATGAAGGAGAGAGATAATGTGGCTTAAGGGAGCCAAGGAGGAGGGCCAGGGAGGAGGGCCAGGAGAAGGGCCAATTTTAACCCTTGAGAGAGATACACGGAACATGTCATATGGAAAGTTATTCACGAGCCTAAAGAAGCTATTATCCAGACTCTTCCACACACTTGTCTGCTGATTGGACCCATATCTAGCAACAGACTCCACCAAAACCCAATCTATCTTAAACCCCAAAAAATAAATACTAGGATTGGGTTCTCAGTCCTAATTGCCCCAATCCATAAGGGTTATATTAAATGATCCTTAAGGTTTGTTCATCTGACTGGCAAATTGATTGTAAAACCCGACATATAAAAAGCAGATACGTGGGGTCGATATCCAAGCTAACAGACAGCAAACCAGCAACTAATAGGATGAAAGATGGGGATAAAAAAGGGAGTGAAAGGTAAAGGAAAGAAGAGAATAAGGGATAAGGAAATTGGTCGATGATGAGGAGGGAGAGGAGGAGAAGGTTTTAAATGATCCTGCTCATTCCATCTAGTTCAGACGGGTCAAAGGTAGTTCTCATCAGTCTGCCTGGTGGAACGTGGGAGGGCGTGGATGATGGATAGTGAGAGAGAGAGAGAGAGAGAGAGAGAGAGAGAGAGAGAGAGAGAGAGAGATCACCTTTGTCTATAGCCTATTAGAACATTTGGAGATTATTAGAACACCTGGGGCTATAAAGATACTTGGGGCCCATCTTAAAGTTTCGATCACCTTAGCTTGGGGCCCACTAGTACTAGGGCCTATTGAACCATCCCCCCCCCCCACCCCCACCCAAAAAAAAACCACCTCATAATTCACCCAAACCTTTTTCCATTTTTCACCAAGGTCTGACAACAATCATATCACACCTCAGAAACAATCTATTTTTCACGTCCATTTTTTTCGTCTTTCTTACACCACTTTACTATATATTACCACAATCAAAAAACGGGGAGATTTTTATTGAATTTGAACGGGAGGAGTGAGACTGATGGTGCGGGAGGAGTGAGACTGATGGTGTCAAGTTATGAATGAGAAGGAGGATTTTTATTTTTGTGAATGGAAGAGATAAATGTTTGTTTACAATGGAACTACGACTACTACTACGTGTGTGTGTGTGTGTGTGTGTGTGTGTGTGTGTGTGTGTGTGATTTTTTTACCCCATTATTGACATCTCCTGTACACACATTTACTAAAAAAACACAGACTTCTACAAACATAAAAGGCCCTGACAAGAGCCATCTAACATATAATAAAGAAAATATGTATATTAAAAAACACCGAGAGTGTCATCTGAGTTCCTACCGACCTCAAGTACCACAAAGTTAACGTGATGTATATGTAATGAAGGTTTTTTCCAGCTTACATAAGATAGAACAGCAACCAATTAGCTAACTTCATCTGATGTCTGTGTGAGTGTCGCGTGACATTTTCTTTCTGGTGAAATATAAAAGGTTCTAGAAGCAGTGTGTGCGTGTGCGTGTGCGTGTGTGCGTGTGCGTGTGCGTGTGTGTGTAGAGGCTGATGGTGTTCTTATCTGTGTGTTCTGAAGTCTCCTCCTTATCTCCGCCGCGTCCCTGGAGACAAATATACCATCTAGTAGGTCTTATACTCACAGCCCGACAACAGTAGAGAGGAGGGCTATGGTCGCCAACCCTCAGATCTTGAATTCTATCCATCACGGCATTTCATCCACCCTAGAATTCAACTTAAACCCGAGAAACTCCAGACATCTACCCACAGCAAAGAACCTCATCCATCCCAAACATCCATCCCAACCTTTGAGCTTCATCCATCCCAGACATCCATCCAAAGATTCATTACTGAGAGAGACACACAGACCGTCACCAATACTCGGGGTTATATCAGTAACTCTTAGGGGTATATACTCGTGTCCCTCAGCCAAGAGAAGCCATGTGACTCTAACAAAGGGCAGGTGATGGAAAAGAAACCTGATTAGTTGTGTGTGTGTGTGTGTGTGTGTGTGTGTGTGTGTGTGTGTGTGTGTTCACGATTATTATCACGGCTGCACCATCGTATTAACCTCCATAAATATATTTTTTTCATAATTTCTCAGGTTTTTTAATTAATCTGCTTCGTTTTAACTCAGATGGAACGCAAATCTTCACAACAGGAGAAACACAAATGAACAATATATAAAAAAAAAACCCACACAGTATGAGTGTTTATAAGCGTCTCCAGCCTCAGGAACAAAGGTAATGGCTTGGCATCTTAATTCTAATAATCATGACCACAAGTCTCGAGTCCCTCACCTAACATCAATATATAACTAATCGATCATTAAAATAATTGTTGAAACGTTGTTGTCTCGCGTGTCGCTCTAACATAGTTCCCCCCTGGTCTTCTAACTCTGTGTCTGCCCAGCAAAAACTGACGTAAAAAACAAAATAGTAAACTCACTTGGCTTTTTGTATCCCTGCGGCTTACTTAATGATACATCCAGGTTACTACAGAGAATGAGGCCTTGTATTATTGACACCCCACAGCGGTACAGTGAGCGGCCTCCTCTCAGTTGTTTTTTTTTTTTTTTTACGGGGATCAGCCCACCGGACACAAGTCACTGACCCACATCGGGGCCTGGGGGCGAAAATGTAATAATAATAATAATAATAATAATAATAATAATAGTCATAATAATAGTCATAATAAATAAATTTTATGATAAAACAAACACAAATTAAATAATAAAATAATGATGATAATAATACAGTAACTGTAATAATAATAATATTAATAATAAAGAACTATAAACACAAAAATGAAAAAAAGATCAAAAGTGATTAATTTGTGTAAGAGAGAGAGAGAGAGAGAGAGAGAGAGAGAGAGGGCTGGATGATAGTTTGAACCTTGAACGAGTGTCTTGTGTGCGAGTTTTTATTGGTCAGGATCTGTATAGAGCTCGTCAGAAATGTGGTATAAACCCGTCAATTCGGCTGTTACACGTCAGGTGAGTCATTACCGATACTGTTCTGTGCTGGCTGTTATTGGCAATTGCTGTTAACCAAGAACCGGCCAGAGGAGAGCTTACATTACGTCAGGGTCACTATCTTCCTGAATTCGGGGCTTTCTTCTTCTTCTTCCTTCTTTCTTCTTTCTTCTTTCTTCTTTCTTCTTTCTTCCTTCTTCTTCTTCTTCTTGTTCTTCTTCCCTTTCATCCAATTTTTTACATTGACGGATGAGATAAACCGGAAGTCATTAGCTAAGTGTGTGTATCAAGTGTAGCAAATTTACTCTCTTTTTTTTCGTAAGTTAAAAAAGCGAAGAGGTGGGGTGGGGTGGGGTATTGGTGGGGTGGGGGGTGTGGGGTGTTGGTGGTGTTGGTGGGGTGTTGGTGGGGTGGGGTGTTGGTGGGGTGGGGTGTGGTGGGTAAGTGGGGTGGGGTGGGGTGTTGGTGGGGTGGGGTGGGGTGGTATAATTTCCAGCACATTAACATCATCTGGACATATAAGTAATTAATCTCTCAATTAGTTAACCAATTTAATTATATATTCATCTATATAACTCCTAAGCTGTTTAATTAATTCTGTTTTGTTATGTTTATTAGAAAGAATATAGTTAATTACCCCTGATGCTCACCTGCGTATTGATGTATTATAATATTCCTGTTATTAATAATATCGTTCATCTCTTAAAGAACTAACATCATGGGTACAAACTGAAGCAACTATTTCTCTTTTGGGGAACAATAATGTTCTCTCATAAAAATTATATTATTAATCCTCACTATGCTGGATAACTCACTGTGATCAGGAGTTCTCTCTCATTCTCTCTCTTCTCTCACTCGTCCTCGCTCTGTTCTCTCTCATTCTCTCTCTTCTCTCACTCGTCCTCTCTCTGTTCTCTCTCATTCTCTCTCTTCTCTCACTCGTCCTCTCTCTGTTCTCACTCTCGCTACAGTACTCAACCATTAAGAGTCTGTTTCAGGTGATTATGTAAGTCTGACTGTGTGATTCTTTTATGACAACGATACAAAAATGTTTACTTGTTGGGTGATCTTAACCAAAGGCTTACAACTAATTAAGGCCTTAGGCTGATGAGTAAAGTTAACTTGTATGAGGTTTACAGTAAGTGTAGTCGGTGGCCGTGAATACTTCAACTTTCTCGGGTAGGAATGTGACCCAGCAACAGAAAACTTCTGTCTCTGGTTACTGACGCACAGGAGGCTGATGGAGGCGATACCTGGAAAATTACCTCAGGGATATACGGCAGGTGTGCGAGGTGCTAGTGCCAGACCTGGGAGTACCTGGGAAATAACTCAGGTGCTGCTGAGTGGGAGGACCAGAAGTTGCTAACATTGTGTGTGTGTGTGTGTGTGTGTGTGTGTGTGTGTGTGTGTGTGTGTGTGTGTGTGTGTGTGTGTAACATAATATACGTAACAAAAAACAATAACAAAATCTCCTTGTCTTATGTTTTCTTCTTATCACCTCCAAGAAGTATTTTATAGTCCTCCCTTCCTCTCTCTCCTCTTGCTCCTATAATGGGTCACTGCCCTCCTCCACCTCTCTGTCTTCCTCCACTTCATCTAATTTCTACAAGTATATTTCTATTCCTCCTTCTCTCTATTCTTTTCTCAGGGTTTTTCCTTAATCATTTTTTACATCACTATTCTTCATCATATACATACATGAAACTCATTTATAAATATTCCCTTTAAATACTCATAAGTTCATATATGACTTAAATTGTGTAAATGTTTCCTCTTTTCATACATTTAATCTCTGATGCCTCCTCAACCTCTCCAGGCAGAACCTATCATTAGGCACGTTACCCACCCTAGGTTTATCATCAGGGGGCGTGACTGGTCGTGAATATATCGTCAGGTCGTGATATTTGACTCAGATAATTGATTCTAGCATGCATACGTTTCTGGGTCGTGATATTTGATTCCTGTTATTGATCGCTGATTTTGATTCTGCTATCCATAAATGTCCAGGTCATGATTTTTTTTTATTTGTAATTGACTTTAGTATGTGCGTGTACCTAGGTCGTGATTTCTGATTCTGAAAATTAATCCTATCATCCAAATGCCTTCTGATCAATGCCGTTTTACTATTATATTTCACCACGTTATCGATATTAATATCCATACGTCTCGAAATAACCAAAATTAATCCTCGTTATTGATTCTAACACCAAAATGTATCTGATATCATTACGTATAAAACAAATCACCTTAGGTTATCTAGACAGGTGTTATAGATTACTAATTACCTTATGACTTAATAAAAGGTGTATACAGATACCTGCCGGTGATTAAGTGGCTCTATGGGCTTGGTTACCTTGTATATTGTCCTCCTTCTCTTGTCCTTCAGTGAAAAGGATTTGAAGGACTGAAGTCGGGGTCCTATCATTGGTAAATAGGATTACTGACTAAGACGATGAGAGTCCATGGAGTAAACTGCATTGAAATGATTTAATGCACCTCTCTACCTCTTTCTTTCTTTCTTTCTTTCTTTCTTTCTTTCTTTCTCTCTCTACCTCTTTCTTTCTCTCTCTTCCTCTTTCTTTCTTTCTTACTCCCTAAACCAACCCAAAACTCTGAGAATATCACCATTAATCACCCGTATTAAACCTCTTCATTAAAACAAGTAATACTAGTTTATTTACGGTTAGATAAACACGAATAGACTGATGTTAATATTTCCCTTAATTCCTTTACCCTTCAGACTATACAATAAACTGACAGGTGACCTATTCTCAAGGCAGGTTAGGTTAAGTCACCGTGAATACAATCAAAATATGCATGACCTAGTTGTGCAAGACGAAATGGGTGGATGTCCTACTTGTGTTGTGTTGTGTTGTGTTGTGTTGTGTTGTGTTCATTTACCTCTCACTTTCACTCCCTTTCTCTCTGTTTACTTCCCTCTTACTAATCTCTCTCTCTCTCTCTCTCTCTCTCTCTCTCTCTCTCTTTATATATGTCTGTTTGCTTGTCTTTCTCCTCCTCTCCTCTCTATACATCACACTTCCTACAGTAAATTAGTCAAGAGACTTACCTGGAAATAGTAATATATTGTATAAACCTCAGGTGAAATAAGTTAATTTACCTAATCTCCCTGTGATCCAGAACAGGTTCACCTGAGGATTAGTCACCCTAGTTTATATTTTCACCTCTAAACATTGGTGCTAACTGGTTTTAACACAGCACCGTAACGCGTCCTCTGGCAGACTCTTGTTCGGCTTCGTGTTTCCAGAATCCACTGAGGAGGAGGGTGGGGGGAGGGAGGAGGGAGGAGGTGGGGGAGGAAGGGGAAGGGAGGGAGGTGGGGGGGAGGGGGAAGGGAGGGGAGGGTGGGGAGAGGGGGAAGGGAGGGGGAGGGGAGGTGGGGTTGAGGAGATAAAAAAACAGAATTAAAAATCACACTATTTTATTCAGCCATCAAATAATATGAAAATTTTAATTACGAACATAAACGAGAATATATTTTTTCACTGTATCTCATGTTACACTGAAAAGAAAAAAACACCAAACAGTTTTAAGTAATATCAAATTCCCTGAGCTCACGAGAACACCCTCCAGCCTCTCGTCTCTCGGTGTCACACTTTAAGTATATTATCGTGGTTGAATACATTTCTTTCTCAACCTTTTTTCTTTTTTTTCCAGTTTTCAAAAGCCATTTCAGCTTCACAAGGTTAATGGTTCTCCAGGAAGATATATTCTTTCATGTTTTACCCTGGCTGTCATTTACAACATCCTTTTCATTCTTCTCAGCGGCAATAGCTACCCGGGAGACATAAACATTCTCCCATCTGCATTGTTCTTGTATACAATTGCGTTTGTCTTGGCGTCACCCAAAGGCTTGTCTCCATCCTCCTTTAACTCTGGCCTTTATTCCGTCAACTCAATTGTGTAGTTGCCAAAGGGTGAACAGTGTCAGAGTTATATGCACATCAACAAGTACATCCGGGTAATTAAGGCGGATGGGACTTTTATCCTCGGTTCGAGATTATTTTTTTTAATTACTGTTTTTTATTTTTATTTTTAATATGAAGGTAAAATTACATTCATCTTTGTATTTTGACTTTTTGAAAAATTTAGTTCAACTTTTATTATTTTCTGGATCGAAATATTGGGGTAAAGTTGTATTTGGTTTTACACCTGAGAAAGAATGTGTGTGTGTGTGTGTGTTTACAATAGTTTATGTGAGTTTATGTGTGTGTGTGTAAAGTGCCACTTGGACTCGATATGGAGGTCGACCAGAAAATAATCACTTCAGGAATGGAATAGTAAGAGAGTTTACCCCGAACAGTCTAGTGGGACTAAGGAACTGAACTCTTCCTCTGAACGCTAGATGGGGTGAAGTGCTGTACCAGTTTACCCCGAACAGTCTAGTGGGACTAAGGAACTGAACTCTTCCTCTGAACGCTAGATGGGGTGAAGTGCTGTACCAGTTTACCCCGAGCAGTCTAGTGGGACTAAGGAACTGAACTCTTCCTCTGAACGCTAGATGGGGTGAAGTGCTGTACCAGAGCAGTCTAGTGGGACTAAGGAACTGAACTCTTCCTCTGAACGCTAGATGGGGTGAAGTGCTGTACCAGTTTACCCCGAACAGTCTAGTGGGACTAAGGAACTGAACTCTTCCTCTGAACGCTAGATGGGGTGAAGTGCTGTACCAGTTTACCCCGAACAGTCTAGTGGGACTAAGGAACTGAACTCTTCCTCTGAACGCTAGATGGGGTGAAGTGCTGTACCAGTTTACCACGAACAGTCTAGTGGGACTAAGGAACTGAACTTTTCCTCTGAACGCCAGATGGGGTGAAGTGCTGTACCAGTTTACCCCGAACAGTCTAGTGGGACTAAGGAACTGAACTCTTCCTCTGAACGCTAGATGGGGTGAAGTGCTGTACCAGTTTACCCCGAGCAGTCTAGTGGGACTAAGGAACTGAACTCTTCCTCTGAACGCTAGATGGGGTGAAGTGCTGTACCAGTTTACCCCGAACAGTCTAGTGGGACTAAGGAACTGAACTCTTCCTCTGAACGCTAGATGGGGTGAAGTGCTGTACCAGTTTACCCCGAACAGTCTAGTGGGACTAAGGAACTGAACTCTTCCTCTGAACGCTAGATGGGGTGAAGTGCTGTACCGCGTATCATCAAGCGAGCATCACCTCTTGTAGTAATGGCTTCTGTGTTGGCCATATTTTTTTACAAACTGCCACGAGGTTCAAATACATTATACTCTCTCTCTCTCTCCCTCTCTCTCTCTCTCTCCACAGGTTGACAGATTCGTAAATTAATACAGTGATGTACAGGTGCATAATATTTCACTATCCAAACAATGGTTAATTTTGGCCACGTACAGTAGCAAAAAACAACTATCTATGTATACTTTGCGGCAAAAAATATGAGACCATTAACCATAAATTTTGGGTACGTTATATTGTACACACTTACATGGTTGTCTGCTGAGCTACTTACACACACACACACACACACATACATACATACTAATGGACTACACTGAAGTCAACACAGTGATGCTCTTATTGTATACAACGACAGTCCTCCTCCTCTCAATACACGTCCTCCTCATACTACAGCTGAACCGTCTCACCTTTTCAGCCGCCGAATATATATTTTACTCTTCTTTTGGTTCATTTTTTATGGTCTGTTTACCTTTAGAAAGTTTTGAGTTGTCCTCAAACTTTTAAGACTCTTCCCTGGATATATAGTACTGTATGTTGTTTATACTTAAGAACACGTGAACTAACTCTCTCTCTCTCTCTCTCTCTCTCTCTCTCTCTCTCTCTGACAAATACTTGGTAAAAATGCTTGAACACAATATAGGGTTTGGGAGCGATGTCCAGCGCCCCAGGAGGGATTTACTGCAGACGAGGCCACGAGGGAACACTGTCCGTACACTGAGAAATCTAAATCTGAATTTGCATATTACTGTGTTGAATTATGGAGTAGTCTATATGCTATGTGTGTGTGTGTGTGTGTGTGGCAGACTACTCAGAGGGGGAAACGTACAGCGGACATGACCAATAAAAACTATAGTTAGTTAAGTGTAATATTTGTTGTGTTGTTGAACAGTGTAGCAGAGTTTGTGTATCAGTAAGGTTTGTCATGGCTAAACTATGAGCTACAGAACACATAATTTAATTAATGACTTTGTTTTAGAAGTTTGGGGACGATTCTGGTAATGATGAAATAACACTGCCACCACTGCAGACAGCACTGTACAGAGACCACCTCAGCTTTTACCAACAATATAACTGTTAGGGAAAATACTTGTTTATGCTTCAGTAATTAACTAAAGGATAGAAAATTACTTAAGTTAAGAGGAAATAGAAACTACGACTATAATTAATTAATGATGAATAGAAGAAAAAAATATTGTGAGGATCAGGGAGGAATAATTCTGAGGTTGGGTGAAGTGTGGCGGTGATAACTTGTGTCCAGCTGCTGCAGGTTGTGTTTACAGGGGATATTAGTCACTGGGGCGGGGCGCTTAGTGATCCACCTACAAAATATTATATTTTTTTGTGATGATGAAAGTGGAACAATTGTTGACCCTTATGGAGAACTCTGGCTCAATCCTTTGACTACGTGGGAAGTCTGGAAATTTGGTGATAGACACACACACACACACACACACATACGAAGGTCCCTCACACACAATGGTGGGATAGGTCACCGAGGGAGGGAGGGAGGGGGAGCATGACCCACACCACAGACAAGGTGTCCTGACTGAGGCCGCATGCAGCTCACAGCCAATACTCTACACACGATCCATAAATCGTATCGATGACTGACCCTTCAGTGTCTCGACCTGACTTTTATGACTTAGGAAGAAAAAGATGATAACCTTAATACATAAGAATGAGGCTTGCATAGTTTCTTTACCAGGCACTCAAGCGAAAAAGTTTTATAGCGTTCATAAAACAGTTTTAAATACTGGGTGACGCATGATGAGTGAAGCTTCAATGAATATGTGTTGATACTGAAGCTCTGATGTGAAGATACTGACCGGCAGTAAACTGTTCACTGCCTCATTATACATGACTGGAATATAAGTACTTAAGTGTTACTCTCTCAACCAGATATGAAAAATTATAGATTATTAATATTCATGTTACCTGTACTTAACTCATGCTAAGAAATTGTACCTATATTTGAAGGCGAATATTCGACACATACACACACATACACACACACACACACACATCACAGAGAGACAGACTCAGAACTAATCCTATATCAAATATTCGTTGCCTACAATATTTGACTTAATCCTTTGAATATAAAAAAACATTTTATATTTTCTCTTCAAGGATAAACCTTGGAGGATTTTAACATACACTCGTGGTGACGCTGGCTGGCTGGCTGAGAGGTGAAAAAATGACCTGGTTGTTACATGCAAGAGAGACACAGCTCACCACGACTAACCTGCCCACACAAGGGTGAGTCAGGGAGAGAGAGAGAGAGGTATGAGGGAGGTAAGAGCGAGAGGACGAGAAACAGAAAAAGTGGAAAGAGAAACGCTGGAGTGAGAAAGAGTGAGAGATAAAACAAGGAAAAAAACACAAGTTAGAAGGAGATGGAGAAACATAGATTCTTGCCAAGGAAAATTTCTCGTCTAAACTCGAGGGCTGGGTAGAGGAGCACAGTAAACGATAGACTACTGTAGACAAGCACTGGGCAGCTCAAGATGTCATAGTCGATCAATACGTTCTGAGTATAATAGGTGTTATTATTCTACCTTCATCATCATCCTCTCCTTCTTCTTCCTCCTTCTCTTCCTCCTCCTCCTTTCCAATTTTCTCCTCCGTCGGCAGCAAGATCGATTTATGGGAGTCTAGTAGTGAAGCTCCCTGAGGCCAAGTTATAACGCGCTGGGGAGAAGACACGGAGGAGGAGGAGGAGGAGGAGAGGAGAAGGAAGATAAACTGAATGCATGGTGTATATTTTCAGCAGAGTGAACAACACAATGCGACAATAACCACATTAAATAGAGCGAAAATGATATGTACTAGTGTGTGTGTGTGTGTGTGTGTGTGTGTGTGCGCGTGCGTGTGTGTGTGCGTGTGTGTGTGTGTGTGTGTGTGTGTGTGTCATGGTCATCTTTTCTTCAGGGCAGGATGGTGTCACTAGAGCAGCTCCGTCAGCCACCTAGCGCCTGGCTCTCCACTCGCCCAGGGCCAGAACACACTGCAGCAGGTCACGGCGGTGTTCAGGTCTTCACTTTTTAGTCCACTTTATCACAATAATTTCCTTTGTAAGCTTAGTATAGATAAGCTGAAATAAAAACTGGATTTATTTTTCTTCAGTACACAGCGAAGATCACCTGGAGATTAAGCTTCCCCAAGCCTGTTTCACCTGAAGCTTAAACACCCTAACGCTAATCTAACCTCATTAGAAATAACCTAATCTAACCTAACCTAACCTATCAAGCGTTAGGTTGTTTATTATTAAGGTGATATAAGCTTGGAGTCTTATTTTCAAGAGTTTAAAATCAATTTAAAAAAAAATTTTACTCATAAACTTGACGTCTTGCATCACGAAAATTCCACTTAACATGGGCGGGGACCCCACTAACGCGACTGTCAGGTTTATAACTCATATTACATTAAAACTTTCTCCGACAAACACACTTAATTAAATAACTCTCAAATACTGAGTTCATCCACACATTAACTAGCTCTCAAGTGCCACTCAACATACACACTTTGGTTAAACATTCCGAGCAAAATATAATTCCCACTTCACATTTTTTATCACAAATTTAAATAAAAAGTTTTACTTCATCGTAGAAATACTTCCACATATTCTAAGCCTTCACATTTGACTTTGACGACCCTCGTTATTGCCTGATAGAACAGTAAGTCTTCAGGGGTGATGAAGCTGCCTCAGTGAAGACGGAAGACGAAAGCGAGTCTCGGGGCAACGTTTCTTGGCTTCGTTAAGTTTAATCCAATATGACTCGCTCTACAGTAGTCTTGCAGAGGATTTTTTGTTCCCCGGAGTAGTTTCATTAGGTCTTGGAGCCGAAAGGAAAAGAGCAACATAAAAACGGACAAGAAAGACTGGCTGTAGAAGGACCTGCTGTATAATGTTTATTTAGTACAAAGGAAACATTTTATCACCATAATCGTCAGTGTAACAACAATGTATATTTTACAAGTACAGAGTATTTTTCTACAAACATTTTGTTCTCTGTTGAAAAGTAAATTACAAAAATGGTAATAAACTCGTTGTCCAATTAACCAGAACAAAACACTTAGTCAAGACAGTTCTCTCTCTATATATTCACCGTAAACAACACTATATACAACTGCTATAATCTGTCTACCCAGAAGTAAACAATACTTGCTTCAACTTAGCCTCTTTAGCTTCATGTAAACACAACGAACACTTTACACGTGTGACCAGAAGAGATAAGAAAACTACCTTAAAGCTTAAAGTGTAGAACTATGAAATTACTCAGATAACTAAACACAACATTAAGACAACGATTAAGACCAAAATTAGAGGTTCCAGTTCTCTCAAGCAGCGAAAATTGCACACTGGCGCCATCAGTTGGTCAGATCTAAGACTATCGCGTTACCAGAGATGACAAGAAATGCATTATTATGTCCGCTATCAGTAAATGGTTGATCGCGTGAGCTGGGTTAAAACTTTACTCTTACCTGTCTTTACTTTGTGTTATTGTTTATGGACGAGTAGAGTAACTAATCTTATTAAATGCGTTGAAGACCAGTTAGTGTTGCTGTCAGTGTTGTTCTAGGGATTAGTGCACCAAGATACGGATTATATAACATCTAAGCGAGACACAGAGACACCATCACCTGTATATAATCAAGGTATTTTATCATAGTTAACGTGGAAGTTTTTTATACGTTACAAAAGAATTAGATTATACTCTTGTTACTTTAAATGGCTTGTCAGTTCAATGTTGTGTTGTGTTGATAGATGATATAAAGAACTTTTTCCCCGCATCAACTATCCAACATTAACCCAGTTTTCGGTCAATTATGGTCGCTTTTGTGCCTTGACTTTTAACCTCTGCAATACAGTAGACTTGATAAAGGTGAATACCCTAAACCAGCCTTTAACCAATTGAAGACCGATGACCACAGACCCTTGTCGAAATTTACAGCGTCATTGATATTAGTTACACACACACACACTCTCTGTCCTTTCTACAGGAATATATAACTCATGGCCGCAGTCCAGGCAACTTAGCATAAAGATCAGTTCATCTCACTGTTGCCAATGTATAATTACGGTGGAAATTGGTGGGTGGAGACCAGTAGTGGGAGAGTCATGATCCCTCCAATTTTACCTCTCGAGATTGTGTGTACTGCCCCCCACCACTGCCCCTCGGTGTGTCCTGCCCCCCACCACTGCCCCCTCGGTGTGTCCTGCCCCACCACTGCCCCTCGGTGTGTCCTGCCCCCCACCACTGCCCCTCGGTGTGTCCTGCCCCCACCACTGCCCCTCGGTGTGTCCTGCCCCCACCACTGCCCCTCGGTGTGTCCTGCCCCCACCACTGCCCTCGGTGTGTCCTGCCCCCACCACTGCCCCTCGGTGTGTCCCCTGCCCCCACCACTGCCCCTCGGTGTGTCCTGCCCCACCACTGCCCCCTCGGTGTGTCCTGCCCCCACCACTGCCCCCTCGGTGTGCCCTGCCCCCACCACTGCCCTCGGTGTGCTCCGCCCCCACCACTGCCCTCGGTGTGTCCTGCCCCACCACTGCCCCTCGGTGTCCTGCCCCCACCCCCTCGGTGTGTCCTGCCCCCCCACCACTGCCCCTCGGTGTGTCCTGCCCCCACCACTGCCCCTCCCTGCCCCACCACTGCCCCCTCGGTGTGTCCTGCCCCCACCACTGCCCCCGGTGTGTCCTGCCCCCCACCACTGCCCCTCGGTGTGTCCTGCCCCCACCACTGCCCTCGGTGTGTCCTGCCCCCACCACTGCCCTCGGTGTGTCCTGCCCCCACCACTGCCCTCGGTGTGTCCTGCCCACTGACCTGCCTCGGTGTGTCCTGCCCCCACCACTGCCCTCGGTGTGTCCTGCCCACCACTGCCCTCGGTGTGTCCTGCTCCCCACACTGGTGTCCTGCCCCCACCACTGCCCCTCGGTGTGTCCTGCCCCTCTCCACTGCCCCTCGGTGTGTCCTGCCCCACCACTGCCCTCGGTGTGTCCTGCCCCCACCACCACTGCCCCTCGGTGTGTCCTGCCCCCACCACTGCCCCTCCCTGCCCCCACCACTGCCCCTCGGTGTGTCCTGCCCACTGCCCTCGGTGTCCTGCCCCCACCACTGCCCTCGGTGTGTCCTGCCCCACCACTGCCCCTCGGTGTGTCCTGCCCCCCACCACTGCCCCTCGGTGTGTCCTGCCCCCCACCACTGCCCCTTCACTGCAACACTACCGAGGTGCCTGGACTATCAGAAACGAATAAAATAAACATATATTCGTCGTATTAAACCGTGAATTATTGAAGAAGATTTGGTGCCGTATGAATTCACAATAGTGTTCATTTTGTGAGGGAAGACTCTTATCTGTTTCTCTCTCTGTCTGTCTGTGCCTGGTGACAGATAGTTCCCGCACAATAACTCAATTTAATCCTCATGCTTTAGGTCAGGTTTATGTTGTCATCGACTTTAATAGAAGGACAATTTATAAATGTATCATCAATCCTGTTCTTTGTGTTTCCCACCATTGATCGATTGATACTCGTCAATCCCTAGTCGACCGTCGAGTACTCTCCCCTGGTCGACCGTCGAGTACTCTCCCCTGGTCGACCGTCGAGTACTCTCCCCTGGTCGACCGTCGAGTACTCTCCCCTGGTCGACCGTCGAGTACTCTCCCCTGGTCGACCGTCGAGTACTCTCCCCTGGTCGACCGTCGAGTACTCTCCCCTGGTCGACCGTCGAGTTCCCTCCCCTAGTCTACGTGGAAAGAATAACTCAATATATCAATTTTAATCATGGATATAAAAAAATAATAATTCACTCCTTTGATTGACTCGAGAAGATTAATATTTCCTTTACCGAACAGCTATAAAATTTGTATTCTTAGACATTGCCAAGAGGAACTGATTCACTCCCAATATGTGATTTTTATATAACGTAGAATTTTCTGGTACTTTGATGATCCTGTGATAAAGACTTCAAAAGGACCAAAGAAGAGTAGCGTGTGGGAGTAGACAGTGTAGTTAGGATTACTGCTGGTGTGTCTGGCGGGAAGATTTTACATTCATAATCTATTCAGAATGCCGTTTGTATCGTCAAAGTTTTCATTCTTCTATTCAATGACTGGTTTGTGGTATTCAATATATACATTTTCTTATCTTTGTTCTTCATCTTCTTCACCAATGTTTTATTGTACAGTCACTCAAAAAAACTCTCTGTACTCGGGGTGATCGATGAATATCAGAATGAACACTGCGTCTCCTGTTATCTCGGTAGGGTTGTCAAAAGCCTTCGTCCGTTGTGTCATATTTTTCAACCCAATTTTGAATAGATAATTTTTTGGAGTGACTGTACAACCGTTTCTTCTACTTCAATTTATCCAACACAATTATCTATCACCTCCCATCCTTCCATTGCCTCCATGACCTCCCACAGCAGCTTCTCTTCCCTCCATGACCTCCCACAACTTCTCTTCCCTCCATGACCTCCCACGGCACCTTCTCTTCCCTCCATGACCTCCCACAGGAGCTTCTCTTCCCTCCATGACCTCCCACAACTTCTCTTCCCTCCATGACCTCCCACGGCACCTTCTCTTCCCTCCATGACCTCCCACAACTTCTCTTCCCTCCATGACCTCCCACAACTTCTCTTCCCTCCATGACCTCCCACGGCACCTTCTCTTCCCTCCATGACCTCCCACAACTTCTCTTCCCTCCATGACCTCCCACACCAGCTTCTCTTCCCTCCTTGACCTCCAGCTTCTCTTCCCTCTCAGCACACCACTAACTCACTGCTTGTCTCCTCGTTAATACACTTAGAAGCCTCCCTCTTTCTCCAATCCTATCCAGAGGAGCTCCGTGTGTCTTCCCGCCCACGTAAATAATCGCCTCCATTGTCCTCCATATCCACAACCTCAAGACTTTCCAACTGTCCCACTTCTCTGTTTCTAGTGTAAGTAGACAAGTTTCTCATCAGTACGGTCCAGCCCGCTACAATCTTCACAGCTTTCCTTACCTCTCTTTATCATTTACGTCACCAACTCTGTGCCCTTAAAACACAAACAACTTATTATCTTTACCCAAAATCTTAAAGACAGTGATATACATTTAATTATTAAATTGAGGGTCTTGTGAAATTGTTGGTGGGATAAAACAAATGCAACTCGATATTTACGTTTTGTTTATCCGACTGAAGTGAGATTCCAAAACACTTTCACTCGCTGTCATTTTATAATTTGTAAGCCCAAGTGATCTCTCTCTCTCTCTCTCTCTCTCTCTCTCTCTCTCTCTCTCTCTCTCTCTCTCTCTCTCTCATATAACCTTTCTTCCTCCTGTAAAACACAAAATAAAGTCCTTCTTACCTTTATAAATAATAATAATAACCATCGAAACACCCCATACGCGTCACGATTCATCCCTCACACACTTGGAGTAATTGTTGACGAGTCAGTCCACTTGAAGACTTGGATCAAAGGACAAGGTTTCTATATTTGCTCCCTTTGGTCCCTTAAGAATAGGTCGTCCTCGAGTGGGTCGTCCTCGGCGGGATGTTACGTGATCAGTTCTCAGACTCTGGCGGCGACCTCAAAGGGAAGAAGACCTTAAACCTTCTATGTGATCCTCGGCGACTCCAGAGCCAGTGACACTCTCTAGGCTGTTACGGCCGCCACAAACGGTGTAGAGAACCTTTGATAATCGTCCTAGTCTCTGGAGCCCTTCATCTCGGACTGTCTCTATTATCTCTCTACCACCATACCTGGACTGTCTCTATTATCTCTCTACCACCATACCTGGACTGTCTCTATTATCTCTCTACCACCATACCTGGACTGTCTCTATTATCTCTCTACCACCACACCTGGACTGTCTCTATTATCTCTCTACCACCACACCTGGACTGTCTCTATTATCTCTCTACCACCATACCTGGACTGTCTCTATTATCTCTCTACCACCATACCTGGACTGTCTCTATTATCTCTCTACCACCATACCTGGACTGTCTCTATTATCTCTCTACCACCATACCTGGACTGTCTCTATTATCTCTATTATCTCTCTACCACCATACCTGGACTGTCTCTATTATCTACCATTATGTATTATTATGTTCACTTTTCGCCAACCCCAACTCTCTCTCTCTCTCTCTCTCTCTCTCTCTCTCTCTCTCTCTCTCAGGTTAATGGTACACTGACGCCCAAATACACTAAATTTACATCGTCCACCTTCGCTTAACTATCATTTGCTGGTTAATTGATCTATCAGGTGACCTTTGACCCCCCACTACACAGCTGACCGCAAAATGTAAACACTTTAATTTCTATCACATAATTATTTTCTGTATATCAATTACAACATAAATTTGAATACATTATAATAATTTATTTATTTATGAGTTAATTATATATCCAGGAGCGCTTACTATAACTTTTTCCTATAATTTTTGTGAATAATTTTGTTCCGTTTATTAGAGTGTAAATGAATCTTGCACACATTAATAATTCTGTATCTTGGTTTATAAACGTCTATAATATCCATAATGAATAACATAAAAAAATATGAACAATTTTCTTTTCAAGTCTAGTAAATATTTTTTTTTAATTAATAATGATACTAAAATCTAAATTTATCACAAAAATGTATTAATTATAGACACGCCTTAATGAGTCATAATGCTCAAAATTATCAATTAATTCTCATACTGAAAATTATATATATTTTGCTATATAATTTGTGAGTATATTTACTGTTTATTAATTACAACACAAACCCGAATATATGTCCAGGGTTGAATACGATCCTATACAGGTTCTGGATTACTCAGGGAAATATATTAATACCCTTTAAATTTATATAAGGCAATTTACGATTTATATAGACTGAAAGATAAACATTAGTAAATTGATCAGTTTCTCTGTTTTGTGGATATTTTTACCATATAAATAAAACACAAGGGAAAGATTTTATTCATTTTAATAATCTTTAATGTTTTTACTCAATAAACTTAAAATACAGTAAAATCTCCTTTAAACTCATGTATTATATTTTACCAGTTATCTGAAATTTGTACTATAGAGATTGTGCTGTTTTTCGTCAACAGGCAACGCTTGAGCGGCTCCTCGTAGTTTCGGCCACAAAGTTAACCAGAGAGGTTTCCGCTTGAGTGGACTTCAAGCCACCTCGGAGGTTCAGAAGCCCTGGAGTCGGATTCACAAAGGTTCGTGCGATGAATAAACCCCATTACTCAAATTTAAAAGCTGCAGTTATTTATTGTTTAAAGGATATATTCTCCTCCTCCTTTTGCTCATCCTCGTCCTCCTCCTCCATCTCCTACTCATGACCACCCCACGCCCCCTTTCCTCAGCCCCTCACCTCTCTCACTCCCTTCCTCAGCCTCCCTCACCTCCTCTCCTCCTTCCTCAGCACCCCTCACCACTCCCTCCCTCCCTCAGCACCCCTCACCTCTCACTCCCTTCCTCAGCCCCTCACCTCTCCCTTCCTCAGCACCCTCACCCACTCCCTCCTTCCTCAGCACCCTCACCACTTCCTCCCTTCCTCAGCACCCCTCACCCTCCCTCCTTCCTCAGCCCCCCTCACCTCCCCCTCCCCGTACGAGGTCAACATGTTACCTTCCCTCTCCCCACACTCTGCAACACTTGCCATAAACTTTTCAACAGAGAAGTTTTTAATGTTTTAAGTCACAAATACAAATTCGACTTTCACCTAAAAAAAAAAAAGATTCATACAAGAAAATAAACCTACGCTAGATGTTGGGGCTAAGTGTTAACATGTCGTAGGATATTGAGTTTTAATTGTGTTTTATGAAGGTTTATGAATGATGAATTATAGGCAATCCATCTTTGTTGTATCGTAAATAAATGTAAGTTATGTAGGAGTTATTTTACGCACAGATGTAGCTTAAGTGATCGGTAGTGTTGAGTTATTATTAAACCTTTATCACGTAACTCGGGAAGAATATAATTGTACAGTGTAATAGCTCTCTCTCTCTCTCTCTCTCTCTCTCTCTCTCTCTCTCTCTCTCTCTCTCTCTCCCTAGGTAATGTAGAGTCTCAGACCAATTAGTGTTTAGGATATTTATAGGTCCCTTCTCAGGATAGATCCATACATTCACCTAAAGTCGAACAGTTGGTATATCCCCGGCCGCCCTCAATCCCCTAGTTGACCTAATCAGATCATGCCAGTTATCTATCTCTTGCAGGTTAGGTTATGTTAGGTTAGGACTCTTGGAACTATCAATATTCTTGCTAAGTTTCAATAAAATCTGATCAGTCCTTCAAGAGTAATAGTAGTTAGGATGAAAGGTAACTCACGAAAGCTACGAGACAAGGCCAGAACGTGTGATACCGCTAACTTGTTCAGGGATATAAGTACATCGTTATTACTTCACTACTACTACGTCTACTACTACGTCTACTACTACTACTACTACTTTTTTTTTACTACTACTACTGTCTTGCTTGACGAGGAAGAAACATCACGATATGTATAACTCAAACATGGTAATCTAGCGTTACTGACCACACGAGGCCGGACCAGTTTCACAAAAGATAGCTTATCAGGGCCGGCCACTTGCAGGACCCCGCTAACATATGCTAATCGCCTGCCCCCTTAGTCCGGTCCGCCTCGACATCAATAAACTAGTCTCTGGGGGCTGGAGGAGGGGGGAGGGGGGGCTTGGGGATACGGGTGGAAGGGCGGGTGGAGCTGGTGCTGTGACGTCCTAATGCAGGCCACACGCTCCCTTTTGTGAGGTCACATGGGTTCCAATTTCTGCAGCACCTCCCATTACCTCACACAGTCACAACTCCCATTACCTCACACAGTCACACCTCCCATTACCTCACACAGTCACACCTCCCATTACCTCTCACAGTCACACCATTCTCACACAGTCACACCTCCATTACTCACACACCCTCCCATTACCTCACACAGTCACACCCCTCCATTACCTCACACAGTCACACCTCCCATTACCTCACACAGTCACACCTCCTATTACCTCACACAGTCACACCTCCCATTACCTCACACAGTCACACCTCCCAGGGTGGTTAATCTTCAGGTGAAATATGCTGGGGTGTCTAATCATCAGATAATTCCTCTATAATAATTCTTCTCAGTACTAATGAAACCTAATCTTACAGTTTCAAGATATAAATAATTAGGGTCAAGTTAGGTTCTATTATAGTTAAGTCTTGCTAATTATGGGTTCCGCTATATCTGTGACTTCTTAAACATACTTCTCGTTTCTTTTGTTTTACGGGATCTCCAGCGACTGCCAAGGGAGGTCAAGCCAGGGAGACGGTGACAATGACCATGATTTGTCCATCGAGGTGTGAAGGTGAAAGTTACTCAGGCCTCGTCACCTCACCTGTCTGGAACGTTGCTTTTACCTGGAACAATAACCTGGAGCAATGTGAGAAGGGAGACAGAATTACAGTCTATAATTACTACAACCAGGTCCACTTATCTTCAATACGAGGTGGAACTAAATGACAAACAGACGACCTTAAGATGATTTAAACCAAAAACAAAACAAGTAAAACGTTCCTGCAGTTTGTTTGTCTAGAACTTGGAAACAAATCCCCAAAATTCCTCACACTCGAGATGGTGAAGAATGGAAGTTGTTGGCTGGATTTGACACAAGAGCGAAAGAATCTGCCAAACATTCTGGAATATGTCACCTTAGTTTTGTATTTTGTGATATGTTGCGGATAATTTTGGACGTTGTCGAGACCAACACACAGATACGAACATTTACCAGGAGTTTAGAAACGTGCCTAAACAATGTCTCTCTTTTCCGTAATACTAACAAGTTTGTGATGTTATTTAAATCGTAATGAGAGAATTTGTCAAGAACTTTTTAGAAGATTTAACTCAAGATGCCTCTTATTCGACATGCTTAAGATTTTGAGGTGTAGTTTGGCAGAGTTTCCCACACTACCACACTACTACCACTACCACACTACCACACTACCACACTACTACCACTACACTACCACACTACTACACTACCACACTACCACACTACTACCACTACACTACCACACTACTACACTACCACACTACCACACTACCACACTCTTTCCCTCCTTTCCATCCACATGTAATTATTTTTCTGAAATTTTTTTTGAAGGGGAAACTCGTGTATTTTTTTCCTTTTCTATTTTTCTCTTAGAAGGGGGACTCGTTCACTCTCGCCCCTCTCCCTACCATTATGCTTTCCTTCATTCTCCCAATGCATATCATTTCACCATCTACTTTACATTTATATAACCTCTTGGAAGTTCATTGTAAACCTGCATCCTCCGAGCACCTCCCTCACCCCTCACATCCCTCATCTCCCTCACCCCTCACATCCCTCACCTCCCACATCCCTCACCTCTCTCCCCCCCCCCTTCCAAACGCCCTACCCTACTAACCCTAAATATAATGGAAGTCTTATATATCACTCATCAACAAAAGAAAGGGTCTGGCAAGTTTTACGGTGACTTAAGACGAGTCAGCAGATGAGTTGAATTCACAGCAAATTAAGGTTAATAGCTGACCCGCCCACTGAGAGAGGGAAAGGAAAGACGTGTATGTGGAAACGTGGGATTTATATGGAGAGAGAGAGAGAGAGAGAGAGAGAGAGAGAGGGGCTGTGGGAGTCGGAGTCGGTCCTATTGACACAACCATCACCTCAGGCATTACGTGCCAAAATACCACACCATCATCGTCATCCCTCTTCACACACACACACACACACACAGTCACGCCCCCTCCTGGCCTTGTCCTTGTGTGTGAATCTTTACACAGCTCCAGAATTTAAATCATCGTCCTCAAGGGGTTGTTGTCGTATTCAAAGACCATCAAACATCCCTCACCTCTCACTCCTTCCTCATCCTACAACTCCCTCACCTCTCATTCTTCCCTCACCTCTCACTTCTCCCTCACCTCTCACTCCTCCCTCACCTCTCATCCCTCCTCACCTCTCCCAGCTCCCTCACCTCTCATCCCTCGTCACCTCTCGCTCCCTCCTCACCTCTCACAGCCCCCTCACCTCTCACAGCCATAAAAAAACAGCTACGATCCATAAGAAAGGATGTTTCCCATTGTCATCTTTCAGTGAGGTGAAGACAATAGAGACTGTATGTCAGGACACGACCTCGGGGGTGACAAATGAAGGCAAATGGCGGGTAAGAAAAACTGATTATTATGTCAGGTCAGTGAGAGGGAAACCAATATTTTTATCTTAGGTTTTCAATAAGATTCTCCATCATTTCGTCACTAAAAATTCATTGCCTTAGTTATCTATATTTCAAGTAAAATATTATCTACACTACTCACTACACCGGACTTTTAACTGTGTCAAACTGCTGGAAGACTTACGACAGCTTGAAACTTGGTGGAACCTGAAGTGGAAGCCAAATAGAGAGAAATAACAGCAGACAACACGGGGTAATGTGTAGGAAATTCGTCTTTAGTAGATATCTGGCTGCCTCCCTTCCTCTTCACATGAGTAATCCAAAGACCCGTGTTGTTTCTATGTCTTCAGCTCGTCGCCTCATCAATTTGCCATCCCCATCAAGGTAAAAATCATGTTTTAGGACTCTACCACAGGAAAAATTAACCACATAACATTGACAAGAGAAAGAAAAAAAAACATGAAACGAAATTGAATTTTATTGATGCCGGAAAAAGAGAGGAATTTGTTACACGGCCAATAAGGTTAGGCGAGGTCGATAACACGAGGGAATCAGGACGTCCTTCCCAGCTGCCGTGTGAGCGTGGCCGAGCTTCGACAAAAACGGCGAAAGTGTGAATAGGTGGCGGTGGTGGAGCCCTGTCTCGGGTGGCCAGGACTAATGTTGCTCAAGGTTCACTGTCTCTCTCTTTAATGTCTCGGAACACGACTTGCTGGGTGGACAACGGAAGGGGGAGGGTGGACACGTGTGTTACTAGGCACGAGACACGTGGGGAGGAGACACGTGTGTTACTAGGCACGGAAGGGGGAGGAGATACGTGTGTTACTAGGCACGGAAGGGGGAGGAGACACGTGTGTTACTAGGCACGGAAGGGGGAGGAGACACGTGTGGCTCAACTAGTTTTGGGTGAGACTTTATTATCTTACTCCCAGCCTCATAATCATACTCCTCTCTATCATTATACTCCGTCAATATACTCCAGTAATCTTGTACAACTCTCTCTCATAAGCCTCAACTACAGTAGGGATTCAATAGTTCATAACAGTCACTCGGTTAACGTGAGGTACGAGGCGAGAATCAGGCGATGATTATAACAGGATTTGAAATAATCTAAACTAGGGTATTTGATGGACTAGGAAGTGAGTATTATTCACTTGTTTAGTTAATATTGAAGTCCAATTTCCCTCTCCTATCTTCCTTCTCAGTCCTCTTTCTGTCTCTCTTCCTATCCTTAACCACTTGTTCCGCTGTCGTCATGCCGCACTACTAAGCCACTACCAAGAAGGTAAATAAACTGAGATTAATCACCAATAATGGCTACAGTTCAGTAGTCGGGGTAAATATTACGTTCAATAAGTACAGAATAGGAAGGCCCGCTGGCAAGACATCACCGCCTGGTACTTATGAACTCAGTGTGGCGTTGAGACAAAACCTCTTGATGACTTCCTCCTCCTCCTCCTCCTCCTCCTCCTTCTACTCCGTCGTCAGGAACACTAGCACTACCCTCCCTCCCTCCCTCCCTCCCTCCCTCCCTCCCTCCTCCTCCCTCCCTTCATCCATCCCTCCTTCCGTTGCCTATCTCCAAAACTCACCTCCCTCCGTAGTGTCATCCCCTGCCTGCAGGGTGCGGATAAACTGCGGGTGTTTGTATTGGCAAGAGTTAACCCGCGGCTGTTGACATCAAAGGAAGGTTTCTCATGACCTGCCGGGGTGTTGGGATGAGTGGGATAATTTATGCCCCACATACGCAGTATATATATATATATATATAGAATGTGTGTGTGTGTGTGTGTGTGTGTGTGTGTGAAGAAGTATTGGTCTCTGTTCGTACACCATTAACGCCATAACAAGACAAAAATCATCCTGTTTTGGGTTCCATTCCTGAATCGACGAAAACAGTTGCACAGAGTAATTAATTGGTTTGTTTGTTCTTTAGGTACTTGAGCAAAAGAGACCCTAACGTGACGCCATCATATATCAGAGAGCCTGGGCGTGCCTGAGGCTGTGGGCGGCAGTGATTTAAAGTATCGGAGGTTAGTTAGGCTCTGGCCCTCTCCCTCCCACTGGGGTAAAGAGGGAAACGAATCACCAGTCTCTGGGAGTGGCAGCTGCAGGAGTAAAGAGAGAGAGAGAGAGAGAGAGAGAGAGAGAGAGAGAGAGAGAGAGAGATCCAGCTCCAGTCAGCGTTATTATTATCGACTCCGTGTTTTTCAGGCTAAATAAACTGTTTCAATATCAATAAATCAATACTGTCAAGTGTTCTGGGTCTGAGCTGAGTAAGGAACGTAGAGTGGTGACCATTCCTGTCCTCCTATATTTACTGAGGTATAATGTTCAGGAAATACAGGTGGACTTATTGGGGTATAAAGACTAATTATCCACCACTAGACACTACAGTTTGCTCCTTACTGGCCTTTATGATTTAGTTGTTGGGGTGTGTGTGTGTGTGTGTGTGTGTGTGTGTGTGTGTGTGTGTGTGTGTTTAGATAAGCTAGAGTGTATACATTATAGTTACATAATGGTACTCGTTAATATGTATTGCTGTATGTATACCTCGCTGTGTATAAAGGTTTCTGTATATATTTACGTCTATTGTGTATGATAATGTCAATATTTGTACATTACCGTCTGCAGATCTTACCTTATGTGATCACCTAACTCTTTACACACATGAATATAAATGTGTGTGTTTGTATGCATGTATGTGTGTATGCGCCAGTCTTCACGGGTTTTACAAGTACCTAAACCTATATATTTTTTTTTCTTACTGATTAAACACAATTTAAAACACTGTAGGCCAAACTTTATCACTAATCCACTTTACGACAAACACCCCAAAAAAATATATAAAAATTTACACATGCAGTTTAACTCTTTATACATCAACACAGAATAAAAACCCTACACGTGATTTATGCCACTGATAATGTCCTAATTCACGATTACACCAGAATAAAAACTTAATTAACATACACAGAGTCGCTTGCTATAAACCAGCCTAGGCGAGTTGTGCAGTGCAGGTTAAACGCATTCTTATCATCTTAGCTCCAATGCCTGACGAGAAAGTCTGAAGAACCAAGGTTAGAGAACTGGTCGTGAGGGAGCTTCTACTTACCTGCTGACCTGAATAATGTGTGTGTGTCAGGTGCTACCATTGTGATAGTGTTAGGACGTCACCAGTAGTGTTAGGACATCACCAGTAGTGTTAGGACATCACCAGTAGTGTTAGGACGTCACCAGTAGTGTTAGGACGTCACCAGTAGTGTTAGGACGTTACCAGTAGTGTTAGGACATCACCAGTAGTGTTAGGACCGTACCAGTAGTGTTAGGACGTTACCAGTAGTGTTAGGACATCACCAGTAGTGTTTACCAGTAGTGTTAGGACGTCACCAGTAGTGTTAGGACGTCACCAGTAGTGTTAGGACATCACCAGTAGTGTTAGGACATCACCAGTAGTGTTAGGACGTCACCAGTAGTGTTAGGACGTCACCAGTAGTGTTAGGACGTCACCAGTAGTGTTAGGTAGTGTTATCACCAGTAGTGTTAGGACATCACCAGTAGTGTTAGGACGTCACCAGTAGTGTTAGGACGTCACCAGTAGTGTTAGGACGTCACCAGTAGTGTATTAGGGACCAGTAGTGTTAGGACATCACCAGTAGTGTTAGGTTAGGACGTCACCAGTAGTGTTAGGACGTCACCAGTAGTGTTAGGACGTCACCAGTAGTGTTAGGACGTCACCAGTAGTGTTAGGACGTCACCAGTAGTGTTAGGACATCACCAGTAGTGTTAGGACGTCACCAGTAGTGTAGGACATTCACCAGTAGTGTTAGGACGTCACCAGTAGTGTTAGGACGTCACCAGTAGTGTTAGGACATCACCAGTAGTGTTAGGACGTTACCAGTAGTGTTAGGACATCACCAGTAGTGTTAGGACGTCACCAGTAATGTTAGGACATCACCAGTAGTATTAGGACGTCACCAGTAGTGTTAGGACGTCACCAGTAGTGTTAGGACGTCACCATTAGTGTTAGGTCGTCACCAGTAGTGTTAGGACATCACCAGTAGTGTTAGGACATCACCAGTGGTGTTAAGACATCACCAGTAGTGTTAGGACGTCACCAGTAGTGTTAGGACGTCACCAGTAGTATTAGGACGTCACCAGTAGTATTAGGACGTCACCAGTAGTGTTAGGACATCACCAGTAGTGTTAGGACGTCACCAATAGTGTTAGAACGTCACCAGTAGTGTTAGGACGTCACCAGTAGTGTTAGGACGTCACCAGTAGTGTTAGGACGTCACCAGTAGTGTTAGGACGTCACCAGTAGTGTTAGGACATCACCAGTAGTGTTAGGACATCACCAGTAGTGTTAGGACGTCACCAGTATCAAGCGTCCAACCAGTTTAATATAACCAGCCGCTGACCCATGTAGTTAATCTAATTCTTATACCCTACACCCTACACCCGTCACCCTTCACCCTAACACCCTTCACCCTTACACCCACCACCCTTACACCCATCACCCTTACACCCATCACCCTTACACCCATCACCCTTACATCCATCACCCTTACACCCTCACTCCAAGCACTAAAAGAGAATGACCTTCACCCCGATACAAGAGCTTACCTTAATGACCTGTCCCAATTATATAACTCTTATGGTTAAGCTTACAGCAATTAGTGAAGTCTTTTTGGTTTTTTCCCTCAGGTGAGTCCGGGATGTGTTGATGGGATGTGTTATAGTTGTTGTTGTTGTTAAGAGGATAAGTATTGAGTTCATGGGCAGTACTGTTTACACCCAACCCCTATCGTTCATAAAGCCGTCCAACCTATGTTTGAAGCTATCCAGCGTATCTAGTTAATGATGATGTTTGGTTACTTGTTCCACTCGTCCACTACTCTGTTTCCAAATCAATGTTTACCTATCTCGCGCCTAAATCTAAGTTTGTTGTTGTTGTCGCTGTTGTAATCGATTTATTCTTTGTGTCATATTTTTGTATGAGTGTTTTCGCCCCTCGTTTTACAATGTCCTGGTGTGTGTGTGTGTGTGTGTGTGTGTGTGTGTGTGTGTGTGTGTGTGTGTGTGTGTGTGTGTGTGTGTCTGTTCGCATCTCCTCCTCCTCCTCCTCCTCCTCCTCCTACCTTCGTTATGGTAATAGCTGCATTACCTGAAAATGATATGCAAATTACAATACATTATTTTCTCAGCCCTGCCATCGATGAAGCGCAAACTACTCCCACAACTACACTTTCACGCCTACCTGCAAAACGTATCGTCACTTTACGCTCCGGAAAAACAAACTTCATAATTTTTGCTTATTATTTTTCATTCATTGGGTATATATAAGTTTATAATGTTTCGAGTTATAGACGTAGCGGCAACTTTGTCTATAAAAGGGAGGGAGTTTTCTTTTCAGTGTTAGAGTCGAGGGAGATAGTTCTCTCTCTCTCTCTCTCTCTCTCTCTCTCTCTCCAGACAGTTGCTCGAGTGTAGTACATCCAGGTGCACCAATGGATCGATGAGCTATACCTGTACCGCCCTAAACACACCTTCAGTCTGTCCATGAGTCATGTTAGGTGACATCTCAAGAATAATCAGAGAGATATAAGAATTGAACTAGACTTTAGACCTTTTGCTCTAATACCTTTAAGCCAAGACGTATATCCCAGGTATGATAGGTCACAATAGGTCAGCCCATAAGAGCACCTCACCTTACCACACCGCAGCCTCGTAAAATTACTTCGATGTCGTGGCTCTCTGGGTCAAGGGTCAGCGGTCCTCCTCTTTACTCGATAAATAAGAGTATGTCTACCGAGTCCCCCGGGCTTATATCCTTCACTCTCTTCATTACGGTATGATTGGATATCTGCTTACCGACGACCTAACCTGCCAGCGAGGGGAAAAAGAGATGAGGAGGGGGAGGAGAGAAGGGATGAGGGTGGGAAGGGGAGGTGGAGTGGAGGGGGGATGGGGAGGGGAAGGGAGGGAAGGGGTGGAAGGAGATTCTAAATGTGAAGGGAGAGAGAGGGAGGAGAGATCTGTATTAGGGGAGAAGATGGGAGAGATAGAGAGGAGGGTTAGAGAGAAAGGAGAGAAGGAAAGAGGAAGAATTCTTGATTATGTTAGGTAAGGAGAGAAAGAGAGGGGTGAAAGACCTCTGTTGTGGGAGAAGGGAGAAGAGAAAGAGAGGGGTGAAAGACCTCTGTTGTGGGAGAAGAGAAAGAGAGAGGAAATACTTTTACTGAGGAATAGGAAGACACCGGCAGAGGAACACAGACGGCCCAGTTAAGTGAAAGACAATCATAACACAAGTCAACCCTTATGATAATATCAACAACATGTTCTAACACCCAAAATACCTCAGTAAATTGATCATACATTCAGCCGTATGTTTTATCAAATGTATGACTATTCTATATGTGAATTTATATCATGAATCGCTATAGATGAAGGTATTTACGTTGTGACTGCTCATATAGCCCGGATAGGCCCCCTCACTCAATACCTAATCGGAACATTGGGACTGAGGCCAAGTCCTAATGGGCCTCAGTCCTTCAGAGTACAGGGCTTAATGGACACTAAACCTAATAGTAATAAGTAGGTTAAGTTAATATTAGCTGGGGCCTGTCAGGACGCGGCTCATCTAACCTGCAGCCGCTTGCTATTCCAGTCGACAACACCCGCAGGAGCTGTAGAGCGAGGAAGCTCCGACACTAATTAACCTCGTGTGCAGTAGCATGTTGTAGCAAGACTATGAATAATGTTATTTATTGGATTATACATACATACAGTACATAAATATATGTGCATTTAAAAAGTTTCAGGTGTGTGTGAGTGTGTGTGTGTGTGTGTGTGTGTGTGTGTGTGTGTGTGTGTCGCTGGTGTTGATGAAGGCTCTAGACAAGGACAGTGAGGACAGTCTGTATTCATTGACCAAGTCACCTATTTATTAAGCTGTGTGTCTCTCCATAAAATAACTCGTAAGTGGACAGATCAACAGAGTCGTGTTTACGCCTTATGATAACTTGTGGAGATTCTGTGCTTCTTTCTGGGCCAAATGTTGTAGATGGAAGGTCACAGCTATTAGAAATATTAGTGGACCTTCTGTCGTGTCCTCCCTCTCCCTGGAGTGTTCTCAAGATAATTAGGTCGTGTTTTCAGGGAGCCTTACTCTTGTCCTTAAATACTCTGAGGAATATTTTTTTTTTGAGGGGGAGGGGTTCTTTTAGGTAATTGCAATGTAACTGTTTAATGTCCTTTATATTTGCTGAAAGATGTGTATTATTTTGATCGTGTTATTTTAAGACTAAAGACGAGTTTGTGGATATTTCCCAAGACATTTTGTTATTCTGAAGAACAGTTTTGCAGCTGAATTTCATAAAAGTACATTTAAGTCTGTAAATGATGGCGTTTTTAGATAAATAAGATATATACAGATAAATTTTCTTCTTGTGTGGAATTAATCAATTACCTGCTGCCTGTCCACCTATTGAAGCATCTTGTCTCATATGGACACAAACTTATTCATTCTGTTTTATAATTTTACAGATCTCAGAAACATTGACTTCTCATTTAATCACAAATTAGCAAAAAAAAAATCGGAAAAACAGCGAAAAAAGAATAATACAGAGAAAACGTCAACATTTCTATGGGTAACTTAACAAATTACATTGGGATCACAATTCCTCACTGGAAAGCTTAATGTCTTACCACTGTGGTGTTGGCGGCAAACATCATAAGTTTTGCGTGAGAGAAACTTATGTGTGTTATTGACGTAAATCAGAGTGGGCAAGAGGCTGCTACACCACAATCACCATCATACAGACCACAAGAGTCACATTCATACAGGTAATCAGAATTGGCTCGACCTAAAAGTATAGTTATTCTATTCATATCAACCTTTACCTACTCTTTTGTGGGTAACTATGGCGGTAATTGGTGCACTGTGCAGCTTAATATAGGGCTGGTATTTGTCGTCTACAATAAAGGGAAAACGAGCTGCCATTATGGTCGAGGATTGTTTGGTGGATGACATGGCTGTGTGTGTGGGGGGGTAAAATAATAAGTTTTAATGAAGACATTCAGGTTTTCTGTCATGTGGTTGGTAAATATACACCAGAAAGGTCTCGTTGTAGCGTCAGTGTGTTAGGTGGAGAGGTCGCCATGCTGATGTGAACTGTAGACTGGAATATTAGAGAAATTACTACAGTCACGTCCAGTTACTAAGAGCAGTACAGTTCTGACAACACAGTCTGCCTCTGAATAAAGTGACGTTGGTTCTGTTTGGACATAATCAAAGCTAATGTTTCTGTGATAACGGTTCGGCTGTGTGTTGCTGGGGCAGAGTTGTGTAATTGGTGTAATTGTTCTTTACATTTAGACTGTTGAATATACATGTTGTTCATTTACAATATTATAATACTAATAATTGTATTAATTAATTCAATTATCCTTTATAGCCACATTGTGTTATAAAGTGGATCATTTGGGGTAATTTTTTTTTTCAGGAGGAAAATATATATTATGGAGAACCTGGCCGCCAAATGTTCTGGTTGGTGAGGAGACGTTTTGGTAGACGTGTTTCTATAATAGTGAAGGAGACAATATATTGTCCCAACAGCCTTAACTGTTATAGTCGTAGCAAATGGCATAGTGGATTACTTGAAGCGAGAAACAAGTGGATTATGTCTATTATTCTGTTAAGTCTTGTGTATTACGTCATAGCTGACAATGTTTACTTATATCACGTGTACTGACGTGGCGTTGGTGTTGATATGTGCTGTAGGTGACGTGAGTTAGTCAGCTGACGAGGATGACCGGAGTTTGTTAAGTCACAAGTTATTACCTGAGATATATCGCTGAGCCTGAGAGCCCTGGTGGTGGTGTTGACAACGATGGCACTGCCGGTGGTGGAGGGAACAGCTTCACCCTCTCTCCTTCGTCTCCTGGGCAGGTCTCGCTCATCCCATCTGTCCACATCTTATATACAGGTGGACAGGTGTGGAGCCCTATGACAAAGACACGTTAGGCGAGGGGTGATAGGGTAGGTGGGGAGAGTAACCCTGGTGGTGGTGTTGACAACGATGGCACTGCCGGTGGTGGAGGGAACAGCTTCACCCTCTCTCCTTCGTCTCCTGGGCAGGTCTCGCTCATCCCATCTGTCCACATCTTATATACAGGTGGACAGGTGTGGAGCCCTATGACAAAGACACGTTAGGCGAGGGGTGATAGGGTAGGTGGGGAGAGTAACAGTGGTGGGGTAGAGTAAGAGTGGTGGGGGAGAGTAACAGTGGTGGGGGGGAAGAGTGGTGGGGAGGTAAAGTGGTGGGGAGGGTAAGAGTGGTGGGGAGGGTAAGAGTGGTGGGGAGGGTAAGAGTGGTGGGGGAGGTAAGAGTGGTGGGGAGGTAGAGTGGTGGGGAGGGTAAGAGTGGTGCAGGAGGTAAGAGTGGTGGGAGGGTAAGAGTGGTGGGGGAGGGTAAGAGTGGTGGGGGAGGGTAAGAGTGGTGCAGGAGGGTAAGAGTGGTGCGGGAGGGTAAAGAGTGGTGGGGGAGTGTAACAGTGGTGGGGGAGTGTAACAGTGGTGGGGAGTGTAGCAGTGGTGGGGGGAGGGTAAGAGTGGTGGGGAGGGTGAGTGGTGGGGGAGGGTAGAGTGGTGGGAGGTAAGAGTGGTGTGGGAGGGTAAGAGTGGGTGGGGGAGGTAGAGTGGTGGGGAGTGTAACAGTGGTGGGGGAGGTAACAGTGGTGGGGAGGATAACAGTGGTGGGGAGTGTAAGAGTGGTGTGGGAGGGTAAGAGTGGTGTGGGAGGGTAGAGTGGTGGGGAGGGGGTGGTGGGGGTAGAGTGGTGGGGAGGTAACAGTGGTGGGGGAGGGTAACAGTGGTGGGGGGAGGGTAACAGTGGTGGGGGAGGTAGCAGTGGTGGGGAGGGTAAGAGTGGTGGGGGAGGGTAAGAGTGGTGGGGGAGGGTAAAAGTGGTGGGGGAGGTAAGAGTGGTGGGGAGTGGAAGAGTGGTGTGGGAGTAAGAGTGGTGGGGGAGGGTAGAGTGGTGGGGGAGGTAAGAGTGGTGGGGAGGGTAGCAGTGGTGGGGAGGGTAAGAGTGGTGGGGGAGGGTAAGAGTGGTGGGGAGGGTAACAGTGGTGGGGAGAGGGTAAGAAAGGATGAATTTGACCACGGTATCTCCCCCTCTTCTCTTCACCTCAAATGACTCTCTACAGACCACAGTAATACACAACAATTCTCCCCACAGTTTGAATCATGAACTGAGGACAGGAAACATTTGGTAATAATTAATGATAACGGGAGGATTAACAGCAAAAATGAGTACACGAGAAAAAGGGAGAAATTAATTAGCTAAGGAGATGGCATTAAGAGTTGGTGACCTGGAGTGGGGGACAGTAATTTATCATCACTATTTGACAGAAGCAATTTTCACATCTCCTCCTCCTCCTCCTCCTCTTCCTCTTCCTTTTCTTCTTCCTTTCCCGCGGCTTCCTTGGTAAGTCTACGGTATTATGATGCCATCCATCAGAGGAAATGGGACACACACACACACACACACACACACACACACACACACACACACACAGTTTCCTACAAAAATTTTAATATTACTTGAAAAAATATAAAGTTGACTCATCTTAAGAACTTACCATAACCACTTAACAAGCGTCCCTCTCTAACAAACCCATTTTGTAAAACAATACAAACTGCAGAGAAATAAGACAAGTGTTGCAGTCATCATGGTAAATGTTTCCAAATATATCCTTCAGTGGGACTCGTATGAAGCTCCAGCTATGTTTAACGAGTCTCTCCATCACGTACAAGTAACTTTTAAAGAAAAACTCGTTTGTAACTTAATTTAATAATTTTGTAAACCACTAATTGTGATCAACAACTTTTATAAGGTCGGTGTTTTAAATCTATTGTTCAAAGTTACGAGAGAAGACAGAGTATTCTGTCTGTCTGTCTGTCTGTCTGTCTGCTTTACATGTATGTGACTGTGTGTACCATTTCTTTGGTTCGTATGAGCATATATATATATATATATATATATATATATATATATATATATATATATATATATATATATATATATATATATATATATATATATATATATATATATATATATATATATATATATATATATTATGGGTTGAGTGTGTCGTTACCCCCGCGTCTCACAAACAACATGTTTGGCTAATTACCAGAAGTAAATATAGAGGTGATCTTGTTTCTCCAGAGCCTCTTATTGGTGCCAGTGACACCCCGGGGGTTGTTGTCAGGGCTAACGGAAGGGGGAGCTGTTTCCAGTTCTCGGTAGATTCAGGGGGTGCCAGTGCCATGATGGCCACGCTTACTGGAGGGCCGTGGTCATACCCAGGAGAATCAAGGGTGCCACTATCAGGCCAGGGAGGGAGGATGTTGATAAGCCTACAGTGATCTGGGCTGCCAGTGTCACATTAGAGGGAGGCTGGAGTGAAGTACCTGCGCCAGTAGTGTAGGGCTGGTGACGCGGGGGGGGGGGGCTTTTGTCACTGCCGCTGCTTGACTCTCTCCTGTTGACTTTGGCGAGCCGTCGACCTTCCGGGTGTCTGCTGGCGCGTCAACACCGACCTGACGCCTTATTGTGACACAAACAAACCCGCCATTTCGTTCTGAGACGACCTGAGCACGCAATACCCTCACACACACACGGTAGATCAGTTGCCTCTCTCACATACCCGTACAAAAGAAGGTTTTTACTTGACCTCCTCTCCGTTAACGAGTGTCAATGAACCTTTCCCATCACCACCACTACCACCAACACCACTACTACCACCAACACCACCACCACTACTACCACCACCACCACTACTACCACCACCACCATACTACCACCATCACCACCACGCCACCACCAACCACTACCACCATACCACCACCACCACAACCACCACCACCACCACGCCTACTACCACCAACACCACCATAACCAACCCTACCACCACCACCTACCACCACCACCACCACCACCACCACCACCACCACCACCACCACCACCACCACCATTACCACCACCATTACCACTAATACACCACTACTACCACCGGTCAGTGTGTGTGTCTGTGTCTGTGTCTGTGTCTGTGTGTGTGTCTGTGTGTGTGTGTCAAATCGAGTATGCTCCTTTGTTTATGAATCATAATATACATGTATGTGTATTATTTTGTTATGTATATGGGTGTATTTTAGATCATGTATACCGTACGAGTTTGTGTTTAGTTCGTGTGTATGTCAGTCTGTGTCCTGGAAAGTGAGTTAGGGAATAAATCTGATGACGTTTATCACCTGGCTCTTGCCGCTGCTGCCCCTGGGACGACGCCACCATGACACCCGTTAACAACATTACCCACAGAGGCACAGTTCACCCCTAGTGTTAACGGGTTTACTCCAGTATAAAAGCAATACTTGTCCAGTACCGGTACGTGTCAGGCTTAACTCTAAAGGCCTCAATGGGACGAACTTCAACCGAAACTATTTGCTCACAGACAGACAGACAGACAGACGGTTAATGGAGATGATATTGTGAACACCTTTTAATAATGTGTTCTTATATAAATATTAATTAATCTTAAATACCTGTGAATATTTTATATCTCGTTGTTGATGTTTTAATCTATCAAGAAACTTTACTGAGTCCAGGTCAAAAAACTCCTTCACACTAAATAAAAACTTTTATTGATTATTATAAATATTAGTAAACCTTACAACATACTTTATATAACTAGATGTGTTTGTTTGTTTGTTTGATGGTTTGCTTCTTTGTTTGTTTGTTTGTTTGTTTGCTTCTTTGTTTGTTTGTTTGCTTCTTTGTTTGTTTGTTTGTCTAGATGACAGTGAATTTTCATGTAGATACTTGGAAAGCTTCACGATAACATTAATACTAACATTCATATCAAACCTACATGAAGATACAATAAATAACTTCTGTAAATTTACCTTTACTGTACTTTTATGACCCGTAAGTGTTCATTATGACTCGGAAATATGAGGTGTGGTGCTGTTTAACTCCACTACCTGACCCGGATTGTATGATGGTTATCACATTGGTTGGAAAATATTGTGTTAAAGATTAATGAAAGAGTAACTAGTGGCAAGGACTCAGCTGAGGTAAGGTTAGTAGTAGTAGTAGTAGTAGTAGTAGTAGTAGTAGTAGTAGTAGTAGTCGCACGTGACAACGAGAACCACAACTCCTGCTCCCTGACATAAGTTCATCTCCCCTGAACTAAGCTCATGTACCCTGAAGCAAGCTTAGTTGCACACAGCCACGTGAAGGAAAATTTATTAAATTGCGAATTCCCATCATTTATATATATATATATATATATATATATATATATATATATATATATATATATATATATATATATATATATATATATATATATATATATATATATATATATATATATATATATATATATATACCCTTTACCTGCTGAGTGACACGGGTTTGCCTGTATAACAAATCTTAATTACAGGTACATAAGTAATTTTAAATGTGGGGTGTAATTAAATAACGTGTTGGAACTAGATATGTTGAGAGAGAAAGACAGAGAGACAGAGAGAGAGACAGGACAGACAGAGAGAGAGAGAGAGAGAGAGAGAGAGAGAGAGAGAGAGAGGGGCGCCACTCTCAGCACAACAACATTTCCTGGAACGCTATTTGTTTTTATATCATCACTCCCTTTGACACACACCACGAGGAAGGGGTGGACGAGTAGGGGGAGGGGTGGAGTGGGCTGAGGAGGAGGGGTGGAGTGGCTCGCTGTCCATCACTCCCCGGAGAGAACTAACCAACTAATCAAATTGGCCCCAGGCCTAATAGACCCCAGTCCTATTAGACCCCAGTCCTATTAGACCCCAGTCCAATTAGACCCCAGTCCTATTACGGTCCAAACCTAACCTAAGTGAACCTAATGTAACTACCGTATGTTATTAGGATTAAGGTCAAGTCGTATTAGGACCAGAAAAACCGATATTAACTTTAAAAATAATTATGACGTTAGTTTATGTCAACAACCATTAGATGAGACCATTCATAGTACTGATGAAATGTTGAGTTAAGATTCAATAGAGATTTAACATTTTTGTGTAGTTCCTGTGTATGATCGTAGCGTGATAACAAGTTCCTGCAGTTGGTGTAAACATTATCGCAAGTTGTGATGGAGTCAGGTTTGATAACTTGTAAACACAGAGGGTCACCAGTCGTGGGTCACCAGTCGTGGGTCATCAACCTTGGGCCGCTAGTCGTGGGTCATCAACCTTGGGCCGCTAGTCGTGGGTCACCAGTCGTGGGGCATCAACCTTGGGCCGCTAGTTGTGGGGCACCATTGGTGGTCGGAGAGAGGCACCTGGGCGTGGGTGGCGCCACTGAGGCGTGCCACGGTGCCAGGTCGGGGTGAGGACACCCAGGGCGTCATCACTTGTAAGATACGCGCGTCACTGGCATCTCCTTCGTCAGTGGGTCGCGCTCTCTGGCATCGTAGTATTCCTCCCTCCTCTCAAGACTCAAGTCACAAGCAGTGCCACTCAGTACTTCTCCTCACCCAAGAGAGACAGAACTTTGCTCGGTCTAATGTACACTAAGAAGATTCTCTAATTGAACAGACAGTGAGAAAAGTTGAACTTCAACCTGGTGAAAGAGACAAGACTTGAAATAAAACTGATAGATGAAACTTTGGGTTAAATAGTTGAGTTGAGACAGTGCTTTGCATACTCTCTCGGGTCGTGGTGTCGCTCGTGTCCTTCGGCTCCTGAGACTCACTAGTGTCCATCATGGTGAGGATGTGGGGTGAGCGCCTCTACCTGCGTGTGTTCGTGGCCGCTGTGTGTGCTGTGGTCTACTGCACAGCCCAGCACAGCGCTGCAGACAGTCTCGAATCCATGTTCAACCAACTAGGTAAGTCACTTCCTGATAAGTCGTCATAAACCTTTTGAATACAATGTCTGACGGAACAGAGATTAACCGAGTTATCAAGGGGCTTAGTAACATCCTCCTTCACTTTGATGTTTGTTAGTATGTGCAAGTTTCTGAGTCATAACAAAGTAGATATGCTGTATGAGTTAAAATTGTCACTTGTGTTTATCAGTTGTGGGTTGATGGTCGATCTTTGCTCTGTGTTGTTGGTGGAAGCATGTTGATGAACCCTGGTGGGGAGGAGAAGGTGGGGGAGAGGGGGCGGTGACAGACGGGGCTGTCAGCTGTCTCCATGATCTGAAAGACCACGACTGCCTTTGTGGAGAAGCGCCGAGTACGGCCTCACCCATGAGAGCTGAAGATCATGTGTATATGCACTACGTGATGCATATGTGGGTGTTGGTGTGTGCGCTAGTGAGTTAGTGTAAGAGAAAGAGAGAGAGTAAAAGAGAGAATATGGTCACTAAAGAGTAAGTTTACTTCTCTGTAACTTGCCCTTTTTAGGTGAGAGGACAGCTCCTCCCCCTCCTCCTCCTCCTCCTCCTCTTCTTCTCCTTCCTCCTCTTTTGCTTCCTCACTTTCTTCTTCTTCTCCTTCCTCCTCACCTTCTCTCTCCTCCTTCCCTTCCCCTTCCTCATCATCTTCTACTACATCTGGCAAAAAATAAGCAAGTGCCTCATTAGTATGTCATTTCCCAGAGAGAGAACCAACTACTGTACACAGAAAGAAGACCATTGACTGCATGACCATCTGCCAAGACCAACAGGCTATAATTATACCCACACACCAGGTAACAACTTCACAGAGATTCCCCCTCACTCTCTCCCCTCACTAGATCACTTCACTTACACACGCCCTCACTTCTAAAACGCACACACGATATACGTACACACATACATATATATAGACCTTTAATTAACACACACACACACACACACGCACACACACACACACATACACACACATACACACACACATACACACACACACACATACACACACACACACACATACACACACACAGCTCCCACACATGTAATTTCGTGGTACATTAACCTTACTGGATAAACTTCACTCTAACATATTCAAACCTTTAAATAGCTCATTCATTAGCATTTTTGGTAATTGTGTGTGTGTGTGTGTGTTTGTAAAAGAATATATCCATTAATTTGATCTCCTAACTGCTGCCAAGTGAATTTATTTAACGCATAATTTTAGCGTAATTCCCATGCTAATTTTAAACATATTTGTCTACTTTAGTTTAAATCCAGCCAGTTATTAGCATTTTTATTACTTTATTTATGAGTAATATTCATTACCAAACTCTTCAGCAGCATCGGGACACTATTTTCCTCTACACGCTGAAAGAATTTGGCGTCGATCGTAAACATTCTCAATTTTAATCCTAAATTGAAAATATTATCAAAGAAAACAACTTATTTTTATTTTGTAATATTACTGAATATTATTTTGGCTTTTTTTATTATAGTTAAGTTCTGAAGCTTCTAAGTGGCAGTAGGGTCTTAAAGTGAACACCTCTTAGGCTTTCTCTGGCTTAAATTACTCACTAGGTATACACTTGACAAGATATGAGAGAAATTTTAATGAATCCTTTCCAGGGAAGAAGTCTGAATAACACCTATGTCTTAACCCTTGAGGCACTTACCTGTTCAAAGGGTGTAAACTCTCTGTCTCACCCAGGAAGTGTCACCCCAAGCGTTAACGTAGCAGCCATGTTTACCTCCACCTTACCTCATTACCATTTAACCCTTTGAGGAAGTTGCCTGATCACACCTGGCTTTATGTCTCAACGAGGTGTGTGTGTGTGTGTAGGGGGGGGGGGACTCCAGATAAGATCTTCATTGGCCATTGTTTTTTTCCACTTTGGTTCCAGGGGCGTGCTAAGTGGTGGTCCCTGGGGAATGGTGAGAGGGAGGGGAGAGAAGGGAGGGAGGAATGTATAGGAGGGAGAGGGTAGGGAGGGTGATTGGGAGGGATGAGAGGGATAAAAGTTAAGGAAGGAGGAAGGAGAGGGAAGGAGGGAGGAAGGGGAGGGCAGGAGGATGTCTTCGTTCTTCCTTATACCCCTTCTTTCGCTCCCTCCCTTTCCCTCTCTTTCCTTTGCATTCTTTCTCTCTTTCATATCCCACTCCCCCCTTCTCCTTCCTCTCCCCTCCTTCTTTTCCTTCTCCCCTCCATCTCTCCATCCTTCCTCCTCCCTCCATCTCTCCCTCCTTCCTCTCCTTCTCCCCTCCATCTCTCCCTCCTTCCTCTCCTTCCCCCTCCATCTCTCCCTCCTTCCTCTTCCCTCCATCTCCCTCCTTCCTCTCCTTCTCCTTCCACTCCCCTCCTTCCTCTCCTTCCCTCCCCTCCTTTCTCTCTTCCACTCCCTCCTTCCTCTCCTTCTCCCCCTCCATCTCTCCCTCCTTCCTCTCTTCTCCCCCTCCATCTCTCCCTCCTTCCTCTCCTTCTCCCCCTCCACTCCCCTCCTTCCTCTCCCTTCCTTCCCTCCTCTCTTCTCCCCTCCATCTCTCCCTCCTTCCTCTCCTTCTCCCCTCCTCCCTCCTCTCCTCTCCTCCATCTCCCCTCCATCTCTCCCCTCCTTCCTCTCCTTCTCCCCTCCATCTCTCCCTCCTTCCTCTCCTTCTCCCCTCCATCTCTCCTCTCCTTCTCCCCTCCATCTCTCCCTCCTCTCCTTCTCCCCCTCCATCTCTCCCTCCTTCCTCTCCTTCTCCCCTTCATCTCTCCCTCCTTCTCTCCTTCTCCCCTCCATCTCTCCTTCCTCTCCTTCTCCTTCCTCCCCTCCATCCTCTCCTCTCCCCCTCCATCTCTCTCCTTCTCCCCCTCCATCTCTCCCTCCTCTCCTTCTCCCCTCCATCTCTCCCTCCTTCCTCTCCTTCTCCCCCTCCATCCTTCTCCCCCTCCATCTCCCTCCTTCCTCTCCTTCTCCCCCTCCATCTCTCCCTCCTTCCTCTCCTTCTCCCCCTCCATCTCTCCCTCCTTCCTCTCCCTCTCCTCCCCTTCTCCCTCTCCTACCCTTCTCCCTGTCCTTCCATCCCTCTCTCTCGGCTACTAACTAACACTCTTCTTCCTTCAACAGTACAAAACTCCGGCTCTGAAGTACAGTCCCTCTCCTACTGCAGGATATCAACCCGAGACCTAATATCTACCGCCCAGAGTACCGCCAACAGGGTTCTTCAGGGAGTCTGTAACCCACGTGAGTAACAAACACTTAATGTGACCTTTACATAACAGGGCTTAAGGGTTATTATGGTGAGTGTATAGACCACGTATAAATAACACTATCTGCCCTACTCAAACGATGATCAGCTGAAAGACGAAAACATCATGTAGAGGAAATGAAGGAATTTAACAATAACTAACACAAGGCAGGTGATGATGAATGATGTTTAAGACGAAACGATAATAAGGAAGTTTCTAAGGAATGTTTTTACATAAGATAATTAAGAATGAGTTATGGGAGACATTAAAATAAATTATTGTATCTATAAGTCACATTCTCACCACTAATGAGACTCAGGTCTTTTCACCAGAGGATATATTATGACTGAACAGAAAGACAACTTGTTTCTTATTCTTTTTACGATATTATCTCTTGTTCGTCCTGCTTAAGAGTTTCATGGCTAATGGGCCCTGGTGTTAATAGATCCCAACGTAATCTAACCATAAGGATTGGGGCCCATTGGATGTAAAGCTTATTAGACTGGGATTTAGGACTGAAGCCCATTTGACCAGTCACTAAGACCAAGTTTCTATTGACTGGTTGATATAAACAGGACTTACAGTTAACACCAGTATGTCTATCCCAGACCTACAGTTAACACCGGTCAGCGAGGCAGTCATATATTACAGTCGACTCCAAGAACCAATTTTCTGACCAAGTTGATGAGTTGATTGGCAAAAGTTTAAAAGGGTCACTATTTTATTCTCTGCCTCTCCATCCCTCACCACCACCCACCCGCACTTCCCTCCCACAAACAGATAGAGAAAGGGAAAAGAGAGCTAGAGAGAGAGAGAGAGAGAGAGAGAGAAGAGACAGACAGACAGACAAAGAGAGACTGGAGTTGCACAGTAGGAGGTGAAAATCTAATTAAACCGGTGTCAATTTTCAAAAGATTCATGACATCAGAATCTCCTCGTAATAAATCAGGTCAACATACGAACAGTCCTCGTCTCACGGGTCATGGGTCAGGCAGAGTAATCGAAAAACAACACACAGGTTACAACCTAACCTAACCGAACCGAACCTTGGTGTAGGTGTCTCATGTTCCTTCAGTACACAGGCGCAACTTTTATTTAGCTCACACGGGATTCAGTACACAAGGGGCTAATAGACTATCTCCACTAAGCACATATTTTTACACATAATACCTGCATATATTTACCATTCTATTTACCATTCTGTTAATTTATAATAACCTCGAATACGAAAGTACACACGTCAAATTCAACCGACTTCAAATAATTACAAAATCTTATCCTGAAAGAGGCGCCACACACCACTGAAAGAATACTTATTGATGTTACAACTCTCAAATTCAATACTTTGCCAGCATTCACCTCCGCCTCGACCCAACTCCAACCTGATTGGACTGAGATAAAATGTTGTGTGAGGTTTTTTTCCCTATTCAAAGCTGTGATCTATTTTATGGGGAGGTAGTTCTTGGCACGATTGGATGGGGAAGAAATAGGAAAAAGTTGGTTTATGAGGGACTCTTCTTTTTTACGTTGAGGGACGAGTTGTGTCTTTGTTTCCAATATTAGTAACAGGAATTCTGATTGTTGGGAGTCTATATGCCGGAGTCTTGTGTGTGTGTGTGTGTGTGTGTGAGGGTGTACGTACGTGTGTGTGTGTGTGTGTGTGGTGTGTGTACGTGTGTGTGTGTGTGTGTGTGTGTACGTGTGTGTGTGTGTGTGTGTGTGTGTGAGGGTGTACGTACGTGTGTGTGTGTGTGTGTGTGTGTTATTAAGTTTATATTAGAATAAGCTTAAGTGTTACTCCTTTCATGAATGCGAAGAGCAGCATGAGTGGGCGGGGTATTAACATGAGTGGGCGGGGTATTAACATGAGTGGGCACTGGGCAGGGTATCTGCATGATTGGGCAGGGTATCTGCATGTGTGGGATGAGTATCAGCGAGCATGGGCGGGGTATAGAAGAAGCAGACATTAAAATAAAACCACAAGGACGATCGACATTAAATTCTCATCCGGGATCCACAACTGGTCAACACTTCATTAATTCTAAACAATGGCGAAGAAAAAAACCAGTCACTGCATTAAAAGTCGAAGCTGCGTTATATCCCCTAACGCCCTCAGGCTTAAGCTCGCCAGTAAGATATAATAAGCTGAAGGGAAGGCATGTATTGTCCTCTGGTAAGTTTCAAGACGATCCTTCCCATCGTGTAAGAGTTCTCAGGTCACAAAAAAGTAGAAGACACAAACAGGGCGACGCGCACTATCTCACAATGCCTCGCTGACGTGTCTAGGACTTTGCAGACGTAAGGGAACTACAAAGACCAAAAAAAACAATGAATATTAGGGAAAAAATAATTTATCTTTCCATATAATCCTTCATAATAGTCAACACGGGTATGAGTATCCACATACAGCGTTCAACGTTCACATTAATCGTATAGGCTAATTTTAAATGCAACTTGTCACAGTATGACGAACAACATTCAACACTCAAGACTCAAGGAAATGTCCCTCTCAGTCAACATAAATCTGAATGTTCTATGTTCCTATATAAATATACAATACAAATGCTAGAGGACAACATTGCAACATTCAGCACACGGAAAGGAAGGAAAAACACATACAACATTTAAGACCTTGAGGTGAAGTCCCTTTGTATATTAATATACAAGTGATCGCGGGACCTTCATGCCCGGTGAAAGTTTGAACGCTCGTGCTTGGCCAGAGCGTAACTGCCGTCCAGCTGACAGCGTACAGCGAATGAGGGTGCGCCAAGGCCGTAGACTTTCATCATTTTCCAGCTTAAATAAAATGTTTAATTAAAGCCTCCCTAAAGAAACCATCGACATGGGACCAGGTTTGTTCCACTCTACGAATTTTTTGCGATTTTTCCACCAAGTTTGATGAAAAACGATTGTGCCGTTTCGGCTGGCCAGAACAGACAGACAGACAGACACATGGCTATTCCTATAGTATATTAGATTATGTACGACTGGACATACAGGGGTATAGGGGAGACTAGGGGTAGAGAGAGGTAGAGAGAGAGAGAGAGAGAGAGAGAGAGAACAATTATTAAAGTTAAAAACGAAAGGAAAAGCTCTTACTTATTACCCCAAAAGAATGATGGATGGATGTGACTGCTGTACGATAACACGGGGAAAGAATTAATTCTTGTCAGTGGTGACTAAAGTGATTGATCGATGATGGTTACAGATTATTGGGTACAGCGAGGGAGGTGATGAGAGGTGAGTGATGGAGGAGAACTAACGTGTAGGAAGATAAAGAGGGAGAGTGAATGAGAAGAGGAGATAAAGAGAAAAATAATACTGGTATGAATAGAGTTGTTGATGAAGAAGAGTGAAGGCGTTAGTGGTAAGAAAATAAGAGGTGAGTTATTCGTATGGTATGTTTGGTAGTGGGGCTATATAGTGTATGGCCATACGTCTAGCTTGTCTTCACAATACAACGTTGTTGTTGTTGTTGTTGAGATTGTCGGACCATAGTCCGACACGGGCCTTTGCCTATAGGCGGCCCGTTTGGTGGTTCCGGCTGGAGCTCCAGGAGCAGCCAGACCGGATTGGGATTGGAGGTGGTCCCACCTGCAGATTGGAAGGATACTGCAGGTTGCAAGTGTGAGCGGACCCCCGATCAGTGGACGCTTACCACCAACCCCAACTCTTGGACGTGGTCAGTTTCCGAGTGGCGCGCCCCCCGAACTGGGGTCCGCACTTGCTGGGAGAGGATGCTTTCTAAGCTATCTGGGTGGTGGGTATCGTGTGATGACCCGGAGTAGGTGGTGAATGTGGTCTGTATGGGCCTTTCGGGTTAGAGTGGCTGCTGGTGTTGTGTGTGTTTCTTGGGAGATTTGAGTTCTGTTTCGGAGGCTTTGTGTGACCTCGCAGTCGAGGAGATAGTGTTCAAGTGGGTTGGCTGCTGGCTCCTGACAGTAGGTGCATTCCATGACGTCATTTCCGATCATCTGCCAGGAGCACTTGTACCCTAGTCGTAGTCGATGAAGGCTGACTTGGGTTTGTCTTGGAGTTTTCTTGTCAGCGAAAGGTGGTTCCCCTTTTGTGGCCGCCAGGTACCATTTGGCTGATTGGGAACCAGCGTTGAATGCGTGAAGGAAGCTCTTTTTGATGTGGAGCTTGCTAGTCTTTCTGAGGTGATTCTTGATCTGTTGCACACTTGCTGGAACTTGGATGTGTACGCTACTAGAACGTGTAGCTGCCTTGGCTGCTTCGTCTGCCACGTCGTTTCCTCCGATCCCGACATGACTGGGAATCCAGTGTAAGACGACTGGACGGTTTTGGCTTTGGAATACCTGTAGCTGCTCGAGGATCGAGGTAATGATGTGGACGTTGTCGCTTGGTTGACTGTGTTGCAGCGCCTGCATGGCCGATTTCGAGTCCGTGTGAATTATGATGGACTTGTTGTGTTGTGTTGCAGCGTGTTGTAGGGCCTTTGAGATTGCTACCAGCTCTGTTTGTAGGGTGGAGCAGTCGTTGGAGTCTCCATTGGAGGGTCTGACCTTGGGTGTAGAAGGCCGCTCCGGATGTATGATGTTTTGGGTCCACCGAGCCGTCTGTGAAGTATGATGCTGCATCAGCCGGTGTCTCGGTGGCTGTGGCTTCGAAAGTTATTTTTTTGAGGTCCTCCTTCTGGAGGTTGGCTTTACTATCGCCTAGGTCGGTAATTTTGAGTGTGGCTGGTGGAGGGCTCCATGGTGGAGGAACAGCGTAACCATTGTCTCGTGTGTCTTGGTTGTTCTTGACGAGTGTTTCTGCTTGCAGGTGTCGGATAACCTCGCTTGCCTCGTGCGACCAGGTGGCCCCTCGCACTCTGTGGTCGAGGTGGAGAGAGGCACTGATTCGAATTTTGGCAACTGTGGGCTTGTCTGCTCTACAGATTTTGGCGAGGAGACCGGCTGTCACCTGCTTGACTCGTACTGCCAGGGGTGGTAGTTCGGTTTCCATTTGCAAATTGCAAATTCTGGTCCTAAATATAGCAGGTCCGAATCAGGCAACACTGTCCCACAATATCCCTCCCCATTATACTGTTCTGTCTCCTCATTGGCTCTCTCTTTCCGTGACGTCAGGAGTTAAACAAGCAACTAAGACGTGACTCTCCCACCATTGGTTCTCCCTCTCCATGACGTCAGGAGTTAAACAACCAATAAAAACGTGTCTCTCCCACCATTCATAACTAGGGAGGATATATTCAACCCGCCTTTCTTACATCAGATTTTACGATAACAGAAAGAGCGCTCTAGATGTTTAGTTTTTTCCACCTGTCATCATTGTTGAAGGAAGATTGACGTTGATGGAAACAATGAGATATTTATAGAACGTGGAATAGCATTGTATTGACCGGAAATCGTCTTTATCTTTCATTAATAATACATGAAGCCGAAGTATGCCATATACATTATGTAAACAGAAGTTGTCATCCCTTGATTAATGCAGTATGTCATATATAAGGTAACACATGAAGATTAGACACCCTAGCTTACCTCACCTGATGATCAATTATCTCTCACCTAACCTAACACAACACAACACAACACAACACAACACAACACAACACAGCACAGCACAACACAACACAACACAACACAGTACAGCACAACACAGCACAACACAACACAACACAACACAACACAACACAACACAACACAACACAACACAACACAACACAACACCCCAAGATAGCATTAGAGTGTTTAATCATCAGGTAACTAGAAGGGCTACTCTCCATGTGATACGAGGCTGGTGGTGTAAGGGTGACAGAGAGCGGTGTTATACGAGGAACATTAAGTAAATAGTTATATCTCACGCTGGTTGAACCTTTAATGAGGTGAAAAATCTTCTCTCAGAGTGTCAACAGCTCAGGTGCCACGTGGAGAATATATATATTTTTTCTCTCATTTTCGTCTCTTGGGAAGTATATATATATCGTGTGGGGGGGGGGTGTTCAGTCAATCATGTTGTGTTTCCTCACCTGTTCATCACTTTCTCACCTGTTCATCACTTCCTGCAGGTGAACTGAACGAGAGGTTTACAACGCTGGAGAAACAAGTGGTGGATCAGTTCAATGTTCTCAAGACAATGGTTCTGAACATTGAGGATCAACTGAGAAACCAAGACAAACAGATCAAGAAACACCACGGCAAACTACGGCAAGCTATTAGGGTCATCAGGTGAGAGACGGGGGTTGTTGGGGGTGGGGTGGGGTTGGTGGGGATGGGGGGTTGGTGTGGGGAGTAGGGAAGTTTGGTGGGGAGAGTAGGGAAGTTTTGATGGGATAGAGATGGTTGGTGGGGAGTGTAGGGGAGATTTTGGTGGGGGAAGTTAGAGAAAGACGGAGGGACAAGTGGAGCAAAACCCACTTGATCAAGTTGACAGGAATATTAGGTGAGAGGGAGAGAGAAAAGGGAGAGGTGAGAGGAAGGGAGAGGTGAGAAGGAGAGAGGAAGGGAGAGGTGAGAGGGAGAGAGGAAGGGGAGGTAAGAGGGAGAGAGAGACAATTAGGGCAATTTACCCTGGGCTACCAGGGTCCTCAGTTGAGAGGGGAAGAGAGAAGGAAAGAGAGAATAAGCAGAGAGAGAAAGAGAGAGGAAGAGAGAGAGAGATAAACAAGGGAATAAACGCTACATCAAACTAGCAGAGTCATTAGGTGAGAGAGGTAGAGGAGAGAGATAGAGGTAGAATGGAGAGGAGGAAATTGGGAGATGGGAGAGAGAGAGGAGGAGAGTGAGGAACAGGTAGTAAACATGACTACGGTATATGAAATAACGTTATAAGGGATACCTATGATGGGGGGGAGAGGAAAGGGAGGGTAGGAAGAGGAGGGGAGGAAGAGGAGGGGAGGAAGAGGAGGGCAAGAAGATGAAGGAGGAGGAAGATGAAGGGGAGGAAGATGAAGGGGAGGAAGATGAAGGAGGAGGGAAGTGAAGAGGGGATGGGGAGGATGATTTGTTCTCTTTTTTAGCATCTTATAACCTTGGCATAAGACGAGATGGTTCCTTGAGGTTAGTTACGTATAAGATGGATTAAAAAAAGTGAGTCATACGTCCGCCAGCACACATCATCTTTCATGTGAGCTGTCCTGAACAGTCATCCCAACTCTCGTACAGCACTGAGACCGGGTTGGGAAAGAGGAGGTTGTACAGAACGGTCCGTAATGATGTTCCCAGAATATAAGAAGATTACAAGCGCCATGTTTTGTGTCAGAGTCGTAACTTAGGTCACTAAATGGCGTAATTTGGCACCAGAAACATTACATTTTTGATGGTGTTTTAGCTGTCTCTTTATTCACTGTTTTCTGCCAGGGTAAATGATCATGGCTGCTAATAAGGTCAATTATCTCCTGATCATGAGTCGAGGCAGCCTTTGGTGCCTCTCGTAACTGGCTCGTGTTTTGGGCGAGAATTTCAAAAACTGTGAAGGAAAAAAAGATATTGTTCTGTGGAATTTATGTCGTCTATAAACAGTGGAGGATTATTCTTGAGGCTGAAGCGTCAAGTTGAGGGCCTCCAACAGTGTAACGTTGACACACTGGGGTTTTTTCTTCAGATACTTCAGTTCACATTATATGCTGCTGGTTACGTAGATGGTAGCAGTTAAAAGATCATATATCGTTAATCTTTTAAACATAAGTAGACATAAGTGGAAATTGTTCTTATAATACATTATCTCTTGGTCTCACTGTGCCGGTGAACGAAGGTTTTTAAAGATGAAAATATTAAAGGGTGAAACGAGAGCAAAAACCGTGACGAGCGGCTCCAGATGTCATCACTCATATACATTTAAAGTGATATTTACCGGTAACTCGTCTTCCAGGGTGGGTTCAAGACTTTGACTATGTGAAACCTGGAAAAGACAAACTTTGATCACAAGTCCACCTTTGTAATGAATATCGTCAGCCTGAAGCATCACACAGTCAATAACTTGTTAACGATAAGTCTTCCAAAGCTTACCTGATCCGTGTGGCAATATTGTGATTTATTCCTTAATATGTTTGTAGGTAAACTCCTGCAGCGCCGAAAAGACTGAATTCCTTCACTGGATCAAAGTCTGAACTAGTCCAGTGTTCACAGTCTTTGTTCCCTTCCTCAAAGCGATCTGGAACATTACACCAAACACAGTTGACAATATTATATAACAAGATGACGAATTCTGAAACAAAACCAAAAAGCCACAGTATTTTTCAGTAAGAGCCTTCAGAAAGCTCCCACTGCGGTTAAAATGAACTTGATTCTTCACCGGTGGTCAAACGATAAACATCACCTCATTACTGCACCAATTTACCCGGAAATATCGATATCGTGTTATCCTCTTATGCTCTTAGGTGTAGGTAAGCTTATGGACTCTTATGCGCAGGTAACTATTTCCGCGTTAAGCTTATTTAATTGGCTGTCAATGTATCCTGAAGTTTATAAGTTAATCTTTTTACTGTACAATATTATCAGATTTTGTATCACATGAAGATTAGACACCCTAGCTTATGTCACTTGATTGATTAAACTTCTTAACGCTGCCTGGATGTTGGTCAGGTCAGGTCAGGTCAGGTCAGGTTAGGTTAGGTTAGGTTAAGATCACTGACTTTCAAAGATTAAAGATCTATTTCTCCTGCTGCTTGGTCCATCCTCAGGGGCGGGTCAGTGGGCGGGGCGACCTCTAACGACTACCACCCAGAGGACGAACCCGAGGCCGCTGACTATGAAGACGGTGACTATAACGAGGAGGGCGAGGTGAGTCACAGGTGGTGTTGAGGGAGGTGAGTCACAGGTGGTGTTGAGGGAGGTGAGTCACAGGTGGTGTTGAGGGAGGTGAGTCACAGGTGGTGTTGAGGGAGGTGAGTCACAGGTGAGGTGAGAGGTGAGGGAGGTGAGTCACAGGTGGTGTTGAGGGAGGTGAGTCACAGGTGGTGTTGAGGGAGGTGAGTCACAGGTGGTGTTGAGGGAGGTGAGTCACAGGTGGTGTTGAGGGAGGTGAGTCACAGGTGGTGTTGATAGAGAGTTATTGACGGAAAGGAGACAGACAGGCAGATAATGAACAAGCCCCTGGCCTCTTCATACAACATATCTCAGGCCAGTCACCATCTCCATAAAGGAAGATAATCGAACTGTTTCTTTCAGTAATGGTTCGTTCTCTTCCATCTCCTTCCCCCTTTTTTCTTCTTTTATTTTCTCTTCTTTCTTTCACGTGTGTTTCTTTCCCCTTTTCCCTTCTTCTTCTTCTTCCTCTTCTCTTTCTTTCGTTCCTTCTTTTCTTCTCCTTCCTTTACCGGTTTCTTCTTCATCTCCTCCTTTACTTCCTTCTCCTCCTCCTTTTCCTAATACTGTACCACGTGTGTGTGTGTGTGTGTGTGTGTGTGTGTGTGTGTGTGTGTGTGTGTGTGTGTGTGTGTGTCCCAATTCTGATCTCATCTGCATAGTCTCTCTCTCTCTCTCTCTCTCTCTCTCACAACAATGGTAGGGACGTGTGACAGAGACATCTTATTTTACGCCATTTAGCTGACTAAAGAAGCTATGGCCACTTTTAGTCATGGCTCGTGGTCATACATAGAGCCTGATCTTAGCTGGGGAAGGAAGCTATACATGGAAGAAACCAGCTATACGCAAGGCGATAGCTGGATAAGTTAGCTGAACACATGACCATAGCTTGTAGATATAAGCGTGTATGAGAGAGAGAGAGAGAGAGAGAGAGAGACTGTTTCATGATAACGCGTTAGACGGAGACGCATAGAAGTAACTCAATACTTATATCAACTACATTCAATTTGTCTTCGCATTAGATTCAGGAACACAAGACGTAAATATTTATAACAACTGTAACGATAACAGAGATGAGAGTGTACGGCCTCTAGACCCTTCTCTCAGACGCAGACTGAAAATCGATAACCCTCATCTGCAGTGAATTTAAGGAATGACGTCATACGATATGACCTTCGCGCGTTCTGGGATGAAACTTAACCTTTTCCTTCTTTTTTTTTTTTTTTGCTTGTATCGCGAAAAAGTATTAAATTTTTTGTGAGTTGAGAGATGATTTAACCCCTGATTACGTAAGGGAGGTGTTGTGTTGTGTTGGTGTACGATGATCTTGGTATTTATCTTCCTCCATGAACTAAGTTATAATATTAAAAAGGTTGTTATTTCACACAAGGCTAAGTTATGTTGTAAAGAGGCCAAGTTCTTCTACACAAGTTGTCGTACACATGAAGCTTCAGTAAGTTATCGCACACAAGATATCGTATACAAGAGTCAAAGTTATTACACTAAAGTATCGTACACAAGACTAGTCAAGAGGCAGAGACGAAATCATAAACTCAGAATATCTGTCCAATATTTCAGGTTAGATAAGATTTCCTAGGAGCGGGAAGAGTGTCAGCAAAGGTTAGGATTTCCTGATTTTCTCTCCCTAGTGATCGTCGGGACGCTGCCTCTTCCTCTCACCTGACTAGCGATATAAGGAACGTATCTAGTTACAGTAGAGTCTCAATGCAATTTCAATACCTAAATTGGCAGTAATTTTCGTGTTGTAGTTTAAATGAGCAGCTCGGGTGTCTTCTCAGGCCTCCACTTACAGAATGAAATATCAGCTTACGATTACCTGAGAATCTGGCATTAAAAAACCTCCCTCTCTCCTTCCTTAACCGTTCATTGTCACCTCCCGCACTGGGTTCTTAGACTATTTGTTAAAGGTTTGAATCTCCATTGACGAGGTACTGTGTGGTTAATATCTCGTGTGAGTCGTTCCGGTAGTGTAAACGTATCGCCGCCAGGCCCACGTGGCTGACACCTTGGCCTAACAAGAACAAACAACTTATCTCGTTATTCCGGTCCTTAAACACATTCCTCCTCCTCTTACTCGAGTCTCACCCTTAACCTCCCACATAATTTTCCGCAACATATGAAGATGGTCGGTTCTTCAGACGTCATGGTGGCCGCCACGAGTGTTGTTGTTAGGTCAAGCAGCCAGAAAGAATAAGAATGTGTTTTATTTCCGTGTACTGTTGTGCTCGGCCAGACGGAAAGGTAAGCAAACACTTTATGAATATTACTTCTTCTTCTTCTTCTTAACATTCATCTTAACTTCTATTTTGTGGCCTTAACATAATTTTGTTTCTGTTCAAATATTTTCCTTCTTCTTCTCTCCATCTCATATTATTTTCCTCTTCCCTCTCCTTCCTTTGTTCTTCTCTCCTTCCCACATCATTCTTCTTTCCCCTTCGTCTCAAAACTATTTCTTATTTATCTTGTATTTTCCTTTTGAGTTCCTTCACGATAAAGCAAATAAAAACTATTTTCCCTCCGTATGTTGTTTTTCGTCAGGGTACACAACACAAACGACAGAGTACACAAAAAAAGTCATTTCATCTCGTGTTTACTTGTTGGGATGGAGCTTTGGGAAGTAATGTACTTTTCCATCGTGTCCTGGTCGTTGTGAAAATACTCAAGAAATACTCCTTACAAATTGCATTTAACCCCCTTGTTTAGTTTTCCAAATTGTGGAAAGTTTTGTAAATATAGAGTTTTTTTCCCATGGTATCTTGTTCCCTGTGAAAATACCTTACATAAATAAGACACTAGAAACTTAATCATCCTAGTTGTTGATGCCTCTGAGTTCACACACACACACACACACACACACAACAGACGCGCGTCTTTCCACCAGACTGAAGATTAACAGTTCGTTCAAGTGTTCTTTCAAGACAACATAATACGAGAGAAAATGACGCTTTCTAATTGGCTCATCCGGGATCGTGAAGGTGAACCTGAACGACCAATCATAGACGACGACATAGTTGAGGCGGAAAATGGGATTCTTTTTTGGGCTGAGTTCAGAGAGAGAGAGAGAGAGAGAGAGAGAGAGAGAGAGAGAGAGAGATACACGTAAACTCTGATCAAATATCTTCAGGATCTTCCCCAGGTAAAGTGATAGCGTCATAAATGGCTCACCAGCTGGAGGGATATCGGATTGTCCAGAGCCGAATGGTGATGTCTCTCTCTCTCTCTCTCTCTCTCTCTCTCTCTCTTAGTTTTAAATATTTCTCTATAGATTGTAACCCGGATATAATCATTTGTGTAACTTAATCTCCACAAAAGGACGGATTTTCCCACTGTGTTCGATGAAGGAAAATCAACTCCTGTCAGACACGTTGTAAATTAGTCTTTTTCTTCACTATAACAAGGTGACTTAGGGTAATTAGTAACCTATGGGGTAATTAATCCTAAAACTTTACTAATTAATGACGCTTATATGAAATACTTTAATTAGTTGAGGTGTATTATCATGTATACTTCTTCTACCTTAAATTATTTCAGACTCTTCTCTTTAAAAAAATTATTATATGTTTGGTTATTTATGAATAATATTTTGTCTGTTATAATTAATACAATTATGATAAATTTTGGATTACCTGAGGATTAGACACCCCAATTTATTTCACCTGATGATTGAACACCCTAACCTAACCTAACCACCACTCTCCCACTACAGGATCACAGCCCCCGCCTGACGGAGATCTACAGGTACAACTCGACGATGCACCAGGAGGACGGGTGGAGGGTCTTCACGTACTACTGGAGGGTAGGAGACATCGGCTACAAGATGGACAACTGGGGGTGGCGACGCTCCCTCAGGTCTGAGAGTTTCTACGTGTTCCAGGACGGCTACCGCATGTACATGAGGATCTACCCCAACCAGCGCGGGGAGAATGTTTACATCCACGTTGGCCTGACTGAGGGTAAGAGAGAGAGTCTACCCTTAACCTAACCTAACCTTGACGTGTAAACAAAAGTCCAACGGGAGAAGTACTGTACTTAACTTATCTTCCTCTTTCTCTCCCCACCTCCTTGTCTTTGTCTTCCCCTCCTCCTCCTCCTCCTCCTCCTCCTCCTCCTCATCATCATCATCATCATCATCATCATCATCATCATCATCATCATCATCATCATCATCATCATCATCACCCAACCACTCACCACCCACATCTCTCCCACAGGTGACTACGACGCCACACTGGACTGGCCATTCCGTCTCAAACACCGGATCAACGTACTTGACCACGGCTTCCCGGCTGAAGACCTAACCAGCCGTGTGTGGGACCCGAAGCAGCTATGTTCGGGCTGGCATTGGCGACGTCCTGACTCTGGTGATAACTATGAGTGTGTCGGGTTAGGTTTTACTAAGGAGACACTCAAGACGCGCAACTACGTCAGTAATGAAAGTATTGTTATAAAGTTGACGGTATACTTGAGTACCTAGGAGGCATCCTCTTGTCGTGGAGAAGGAAGGAAGGAAGGAAGGAAGGAAGGAAAGAAGGAAGGAAGGAAAGAAAATACAAAACGAAGGTACAGAGAACTGCATCACATCTAATACCTAGTAGACGATGGTAATGAGTGAAGAAGAGAAGGAGGGAAGTTGGATGATAAATGGGAGATAATGAAGAAAGAAAGAAAATGGGATAATGGGGATGGAGAAAGAAGGAGAAAATGGAGATGAAGAGCAGGAAAGGAAGAGAGAAACAAATGAAGAACAAGAAGAAAATAACAACAACAATAACAACAACAAAAGCCAACAATAACCAAGACAAATTAACATACAATATATTGAATGTTTTATACAACCTTTGGAGGACGATGGTTTAAGATGGTTTAATTCCATGAAAATTATACAAATAAATCCCTAAACTCAAACACTTGCTACTACTCCCTAAACCAACATCCTAAAACAGTTGAACCTTAAACCATTAAACCATCGTCCCCCCAAAGAAATAATATTTGTGATTTTCTTTTATCATTATATTATTATTGTTATTAGAAAGTGTTACCTTATATAAGTGTTTCTCATATTAAGAATTTATTTCATTTATATTACGTGTGTATATTTAATCTGTGGTATTTTTTGGGTGGGTTTAGTTTTATGGTCATTTAAAAGGTTTAAGTTAGAGGTTTAAGGTTGGTATATGTGTGTGTGTGTGTGTAAAGGAGATGTTTGTAGGCTCAAAAATGCAGTGTAATATTTATTCCTTACACACACACACACACACACACACACACACATCAAGCTAACTGTTAGTCTCTGATACAACTCATTAGTATCATTGAATTATATTAGTTTAAGTGACGATTACTTAGAATACTTATATACTTAAGAGTATAAGTTACCGTGTTATGTAATTCTCTCCTTCTCTCTTGCTTCCCTACTGTATGGTCTTCTTCTTCTTCTTCTTCTTATTTTTATTCTTCTTTGTTTATGGTTTATGATTCTAGTTAATTATTTACTTCTGTGAATTTACTTGTTTATATTATTTTTACATTGTATTCCTCTCTCTCTCTCTCTCTCTCTCTCTCTCTCTCTCTCTCTCTCTCTCTCTCTCTCTTGTCCTTCACACCTGTATAACACCACAATAAAACCCTGACTCCCTACCTCTCGTTTTATTTCATCATTAAGTAACATATAAAGAAAGTTCTCTCAACCTTTGTCTTGGCGAGCAAACACAGGGACGGGTCTTGATGTTGGTGGAAATCAGCCGACTTGTGTTGGTCGGCTCATATCACTACCTGAAATAATACGTAAAATCATTATACTAGATGTTCAATCACATGTTCTTCTTTGTACAGTACCGTAGGTCAATGTGGTTCCTGAGTCAATGCTTCAATCAGTCAGTTATTGGACACGGCTGAATATTCCTCATAAGACATAATTAACTTCTTTTCAGACTTTTTAGGCGAGGCTGATTACTCCCTCTTGAAGGAAGGCATTTAACGGTGCCAAAGAGAGAGACAGACACGCAGACAGACATATAAATACACAGACAGAAATGAAGAACGTAAGAACAATATGAAAGATAGAGAAATGAGCAAAGAGAAAAGAAGAAGTGTCATTGTTATTGAGAGAGACATATAACAGAGAAAGAGAGAATAGGACGATAGAAAAGGAGTAGAGAGAGAGAGAGGATAAAGGAACAGTATTCTTGTAAGGACAAAGGCTGGTGAGTCATGAATGCTGCAATACTGTAAAGAATCTTGTCCTTTTGACACGAAGGAGGAGGCGATGATATAGTACGAGGAGAAAGAGGTGCCGGAGAAAGGGGGGATGGAGAAGGCAATGATGAAGTCCGAGGAGGAGGAGGAGGAGACGTAGGAGAAAGAGGAGGACGAAAGAGGGAGAAAGGGAGTCTAGATCCGTAGCAAAACTAAAACTCGAGGTGTTTGTTTACATACGACAGCTTCCCCCAACACACACACACACAGCAAAATTCGGTTCCTTCTTTTAGAGCGACCTGGTTGTGTTTGGGTTCTTTTTCGGTAAACTAGAAAATGAAAAGAGAATTGGAACGCTATTTAGGTTCTCCTGCATCAAAGAGGGATGAATGAAAGACCAACAAGGTGTAGAACGTTACCACCATAGCTTCGGGGCTTCTCATAGTCTGGAAGTCGACCGCTGAGAGTAGTTTTCTATACTGAACAAACTAATGTCATAGATGGCTCTGTGTGTGTGTGTGTCTGGCAGTCTAACCTGATTCATGTACTGTACAATTACCATACACATTCTGTACAGTAGCCCTGAAACATAAATAACGTCGATAATATTTAACCACTACAAAAATGAATGAACCAGCTTCAGTCGTTCATATGGAGCTTCAGTCGTTCATATGGAGCTTCAGTCGTTCATATGGAGCTTCAGTCGTTCATATGGAGCTTCAGTCGTTCATATGAAGCTTCAGTCGTACATATGAAGCTTCAGTCGTACATATGGAGCTTCAGTCGTACATATGGAGCTTCAGTCGTACATATGGAGCTTCAGTCGTTCATATGGAGCTTCAGTCGTTCATATGGAGTTTATTCTGGCGATGTGTTTTGACGCTGATCTGATGCGGTCAACCCTTGCTTGTGTTAAGGCCAGTAGGAGGATATCTCTGTGAGTGAGTGGTTGGCTGACTGGCGGTGAATAGTGAGAGAGTTTATTGTGACTACCACAGCTCGAACAGAGACACGACTACACAACATAAGGTAGGAGAAATGTGTTTTATAGCCACGTGTCCAGAGTGTGTTTATTGTGTTTAGGGTGTGTTTAGGGTGTGTTTACGGTGTGTTTACGGTGTGTTTATGGTGTGTTTAGGGTGTGTTTATGGTGTGTTTAGGGTGTGTTTATGGTGTGTTTAGGGTGTGTTTACGGTGTGTTTAGGGTGTGTTTACGGTGCGTTTATTTGGGAAAACAAACATAGCTGATTTGTGTGACGATTCCTTACAAATTATTCCCAAATTCCTTTCGACTAACTATAAGTGTTGGGTTACGTAAATAAGGGAGTTTGAAACACATTCTGGTGCTATATGGTGTGCATAGTGGCTAGGTGAGACTTGTTGCTGATCACTATAATAATAGTTCAAACTGGCCGCTTTGAGCTGCCACACGCGCTGGTTTGTTTGACCAATGACTTAACACTACCAAGAACCTCGGGGTCATTTACCCACATTGCTTCAGCATCAAATATTCAGCAAAGTTCATATCCGCATATTCCTCTATCGAGAGCGTAAATAACATGTCTACAGCTAATTTATTAATGCCGCGAACCTCTGGTGACACACGCATTCTTTGCTGGCATTCTTGGATCTGTCGACTTGTGTTTGAGGCGTTGTGATCCGATAAAACTTCTAATGAAAAAAAAATGCGGGGGAAAAGGAGAGGTCGTAACACTTGAGTCTGAGACAACGCGTCCCTCACCGCGTCCCTCACCGCGTCCCTCACCACGTCCCTCACCACGTCCTCACCACGTCCCTCACGTCACGTCCTCACCGCGTCCTCACTCACCGCGTCCCTCACCACGTCCCTCACCACGTCCCTCACCGCGTCCCTCACCACGTCCCTCACCACGTCCCTCACCGCGTCCCTCACCTATAGTTTTACATCTTCCCGTAGTCCCGTAGCCTTTGAGAATCGGACCCTTGTCTATTATGACATTTCTGAATGGTAATGGTCTCAGGAATCAGCTGCTTAATTTTTTACATAAAGTCGAGACACGTCTTGTATATATTTACATGGATGGCCGCACGGAAGTCTTGCTGTCTGGTCCATAATCACACGACGTCACCAACACAGGTGAGCCTTGATTGGGCGATATTCAAATGGCTTCTATAACGACACTATTCAACTGAGAATTAATAAACCTCATCACCCTTATTCGCGGCACTAAATGAGATGATCCTCATCCGGAATATTAACTAGACTGCACCGTACTCCTCCGGTAATGAAACTCACCTTGTTGACGGCCGCTACCCGGGAGAGCTAGGTGAAGCCCTCAACCCGGTAACATCCACCACTGCACCACAACCGTATCATAATTAACACTGATTACTCGATATTTTCAATTGTAAACCCAGATCCTTAATCAGCATGTAAAGTGTTGCCCTTTGTATGAAATTTAAACAAAATCCATGGTATGACCCCAAGTGCAAGGTATAGTAAGTAGGTCAGGTTTGTATTTGACGTAAAACGATTTTGGGGGGAAAGTGAAAATTAGCGTGTTTATCTAGTAAAGATAGTTTATAGTTTTAAGAAAATGTATATAAAGGTGATTTAAAACTTACTGGCACTCAATACTTACCCCAGATACGTGTATATAAGACGTACAACACTGATGCCATGGTCGCGTGCGTGTAGTCCTTCAGTAGTGGTGGTCCTTCAGTAGTGAGTGAGGAGGAGTGACGGGCGACTGTGCACCAATATTGAGCCAACCATTAACCTTCCTCACGACCACTTCATGAAGCTTCCTTTGCAATTACTTTTTCTCAGAAGGACAAATGATTTTTGGATTCTCATCACATTAGTGTTGCGTAAGGGAGGGTCAGGGAGGAACTGTGAGAGACGGGGGAATAGCGGAGAGTTAGGGAGGGCAAGGCAAAAGGCCAATAGAGTTATGGAGGTATCAGGGAGGAGTGGAGGGGGCTGTGGAGGTGTCAGGGATGGGTGGGGAGGGGTGTCAGGGATGGGTGGGGAGGGCTGTGGAGGTGTCAGGGATGGGTGGGGAGGGCTGGAGGTGTCAGGGGAGGGGTGGAGAGGACTGTGGAGGTGTCAGGGGAGAGGGGAGAGGGCTGTGGAGGTGTCAGGAGGGGTGGAGAGGACTGTGGAGGTGTCAGGGAGGAGTGGAGGATGCTGTGGAGGTATCAGGGAGGGGTGGAGGGGCTGTGGAGGTCAGGGGATGGGTGGGGAGGGCTGTGGAGGTGTCAGGGGATGGGTGGGGAGGGCTGTGGAGGTGTCACGGAGGGGAGGAGAGGGCTGTGGAGGTGTCAGGGGAGGTGGAGAGGACTGTGGAGGTGTCAGGGAGGTGGGAGGACTGTGGAGGTATCAGGGAGGGTGGAGGGGCTGTGGAGATGTCAGGGATGGGTGGGGAGGGCTGTGGAGGTGTCAGGAGGGTGGGAGGACTGTGGAGGTGTCAGGGGAGGGGTGGAGGACTGTGGAGGTGTCAGGGGAGGGGTGGAGGATGCTGTGGAGGTGTCAGGAAGGGGTGGAGAGGGCTGTGGAGGTGTCAGGAAGGGGTGGAGAGGGCTGTGGAGGTGTCAGGAAGGGGTGGAGAGGGCTGTGGAGGTGTCAGGGAAGACGAGTGAGAGGGCTAAGAGGGACTAGAGGACAATTGAGAAGAGCTGAGGGGCTAAGAGGAACAACAGGACGAGTGAGTGGGGCTAAGAGGAACAACAGAACGAGTGAGTGGGGCTAAGAGGAGGACGAGTGAGTGGGGCTAAGAGGAACAACAACGAGTGAGTGGGGCTAAGAGGAACAACAGGACGAGTGAGTGGGGCTAAGAGGAACAACAGGACGAGTGAGTGGGGCTAAGAGGAACAACAGGACGAGTGAGTGGGGCTAAGAGGAACAACAGGACGAGTGAGTGGGGTTAAGAGGAACAACAGGACGAGTGAGTGGAGTTAAGAAGGGCAACAGGACGAGTGAGTGGGGCTAAGAGGAACAACAGGACGTGTGAGTGGGGTTAAAAAGGTACACATGGGTCGGGTAGAGGTGTTAAGGTCCGAGATAAGGCAGGGAAGAGCTCGTAATGGACAGGTAGGTGAGCATCAGATACCTGCCAATATAGCAACTCACGCCTCTAATGACAATAATCCCAGGGTGAGAATGGGAGTCTATATATCACACCTGGTAAGTAATGTTGACACCTTAGTCATACATACATACATACATACATACATACATACATACATACATACAGGAGGAGGAGCTATACCATGGAGATCCTATGATGAGAGAGGCTGGAGGTGTGTGTGTGTGTGTGTGTGTGTGTCTAGACCTTGCAGTAAATCATCTCCCCACACAGCGTTGACAATATGACTCCTTGCAACATGTTATTGAAAAACACGCCACTAAAGCATTATATATCTAACATGCAATAGCCTAGACTTTATTAACTTAGCTTATTTTATATTTCACCAAGACTGACAAGATATAACCATGAAATATAGTTTAATGACACGACACACTGGGGCTACCTATGAGAGCTGAAAGACATTTCCTCGTTATATATGACAGTCAGAAGTTTCCCCACACGAATACTGAAGCTTACGTCCTGAGAATTGTCCTTCCCAGTGTAGGATTTTAGTGCTCTCTCTCTCTCTCTCTCTCTCTCTCTCTCTCTCAACAACACTACCCGGAACTACTCTTGGGTGTGTGTTGATGGTAATCCTCCCAGCTAAACACTGCCCACCCCCTCACTTCACCTAGCCGTGTTTACAGGGCTGAAACATGGATATTGGAACTGGTTGCCACACTGACTGAATAGGGTACTGGAGCCTTCAATGTGACGTACAATAATTCATAACAACATCATTAAAAATAATTAGGCAATAGATAATGACATTCAACAAACAATGGCCAACACACGTACACAGGCTGCCACACACGTACACAGGCTGCCACACACGTACACAGGCTGCCACACACGTACACAGGCTGCCACACACACACATACACACACGTTCTCCGGCTCCTACACTACTTTAATAGAGAGGTGAACTTTGTAACAAATTAAAGGCCATAAAGTTATGAGGGATATGATGCCTCGGGCTAAGAGAAAGGTAATATTGGTCTTTCCTTTTTACAACTACTCTTTTTCACACACACACACACACACACACACACACACACACACACACACACACACACACACACCATATTTTTCTCTTTCAAGGGATGAAGGAAAAGCCTTAAATCCACCTTATTAATTTTGTTGATGTTTTTGTGTTAAATGTTAGTGATTTCGTCTTTTTTTTCATTACTATTTTTTGGGGGGGGGCTTATTAATTACGTGTACGAAGTCGGAGAGGTTTTTTGACGTATTTTTTCTGATGTGTGTTTGCTTCTGTAAGGTCTGCCTGCCTGCCTGCCTGCCTGCCTGCCTGCCTGCCTGCCTGCCTGCCTGCCTGTTTGTCTGTCTGTCTGTCTCACCACAAGTCCCATCCCATAATAACAATCAGGCCGACGCGTCATTTTTTCCACTAACTCTCTATGGTTACACCAGCGTAACAAACTTTCAGGAGGACACAGTCTTCTAATGACCTAACTTGACCCCAATTTTGTTTTTACTAAATACTTGGAATGTTATCTTAGGCTCCATTAAGACTTGGGGTCTACTCGGCGGTCTATTAAGACTTGGGGTCTACTCGGCGGTCTATTAAGACTTGGGGTCTACTCGGCGGTCTATTAAGACTTGGGGTCTACTCGGCGGTCTATTAAGACTTGGGGTCTACTCGGCGGTCTATTAAGACTTGGGGTCTACTCGGGGGGTCTACCGGCGGTCTATTAAGACTTAACTCGGCGACTTGGGGTCTACTCGGGGGGACTTGGGGTCTACTCGGCGGTCTATTAAGACTTGGGGTCTACTCGGCGGTCTATTAAGACTTGGGGTCTACTCGGCGGTCTATTAAGACTTGGGGTCTACTCGGCGGTCTATTAAGACTTGGGGTCTACTCGGCGGTCTATTAAGACTTGGGGTCTACTCGGACTTGTGACTATTGGGGCTATTGGAAGTAGGAGGATTGATGTGTGATGTCTGTTGTGTGTGGAGAGAGAGAGAGAGGAGGAGAGAAAGACAGAGAAAGAGAGAGAGAGAGAGAGAGAGAGAGAGAGAGAGGCGGGAAAACGGAACTCATAAAGAGGGAGGTTAAGAAGACCTTTCGTTCCTCTTAGTCACCTTCCACCCCACGGAAGAACGAGTTGAGTTCCTTCATTAATAAAAAAACATAAAACACAAAAAATCATCACTACAAAACATTTCTAAACATCAGGATTTGGGTTTATTTCGTGTGATGAGTAAATACATTTTGTTGAAGGCTTAAGCCAGGATACTTCACGGAAATTACTTAGCTTTTATATATATATTTTTGGTCATCAGATAAACTGAAGAAAGCACTTAGTCTAATTTTGTTCATTGTGTGTTTTATTTGGTAATATTTTATTCAAACAGGTTTAAGAAAATTCGAGATCAAATTGTTTGCTCACTATATTCAGCATCTGGTTGTATGTACGGTGGATTGTGATTGGCTGACAGCTGATGACAGTAAACTTATGATGAATATAACGATGATTTTGACTGGCTGACATAAACAAACGAAACAAAATGAAAAAGGTGAATAAATGTATAAAAATGTGGTTGAGGAGCTTTATAATATAAGACTCGGGCATCAGCAGGGCTGCCGGAGCTCACCAGAGGGCCGCTCCGACACCTCTGTTTTGATCAATCACTCAATATCGCCGACGCCTTGTTCCCTCCCAGGAACTCCTCAACAGGGGGTGGCCATGGCAGAAATGTCTCCGGGCCATTTTATCCTTGCACATCTCACTTGCTCTCTCAAACACTCTTCCTCCCCTTCCCGCTCTCTTCAACAAACTCTCTAACTCTTTTCTCCCAGGTGGCAATTGGTCTACCCCTCCCAACATTCCCCTCTCTCTTAAAAATTGGCACTGCAATACTTAATTTAAACCTTCATATTATTAATTAGCAAATAAGTTTATACAAGGGATTTTATTTACTTCTCTTAATTAGTAAGATTGCAGGATGCCAGAACTGGAGTATAAAATGTACAGTCACTCAGTAAAAGTATCTATACAAAATTGTGTTAAAAAAATATGACACAACGGACGAAGGATTTTGACAACCCTACCGAGACATCAGGAGTGACAGTGTTCATTCTGAAATTCATCGATCACCCCGAGTACAGATAGTTTTTGAGTGACTGTAAACACTGTAATGTTTCTTTCGGTTAAATTTACACGTGGGTAGATATTTTTTTATGTATTATTTGAATTATTACGTGGAGTCTGTGGTACTTGGGTGGGTTAGTGGACGTCTATAGATTGATTGCCTATGGTGTTGGAGGCTGAGAGAATCTGAGTAACATCCCTCTGGTCGTCTGGTAGGAGGAGGAGTAACATCCCTCTGGTCGTCTGGTAGGAGGAGGAGTAACATCCCTCTGGTCGTCTGGTAGGAGGAGGAATAACATCCCTCTGGTCGTCTGGTAGAAGGAGGAGTAACATCCCTCTGGTCGTCTGGTAGGAGGAGGAGTAACATCCCTCTGGTCGTCTGGTAGGAGGAGGAGTAACATCCCTCTGGTCGTCTGGTAGGAGGAGGAGTAACATCCCTCTGGTCGTCTGGTAGGAGGAGGACTCAAGTGCTCTTTGCTTTTCACTATACTCTACAAAGCCTCTCTAATCGCTAACAACATTTCTACTGTTTTGAGAAGTTTAGCTAAATTTTCTTGGTGTGTGTTAACTTCCTCCTGGTAAATAAATTGTAGAAATTTTTCTAAATCCACAAAACGCTGCGAAGTCCGCCATCTCGTTCTTTAACCTAAATTTGTCTACCTCCTCACAAACAAATCAAACCTAGCTTAACCATATATCACCCCTAATATAACCAAATCAAAGCTAATCTAACCTTAACTCACCTCTAATATAACCTAGCCTACCCAAAGCAAACCTAACCAAAATAAACCATACCTCAGTCTCAGATTTTAGTTCCGGATCTTGTAAAAAAAAAAAAAATCTAAATAATTAGTTTATCCCACACACGACGACCTTAATCACAGACAAGATCGAGCAAAGCCGAAACACCAAACTCATCCAGTCCCCTGATCTTCCTCTTCACTATATCCGTGTCCTTCCTAATTATGATAAACTACATCATTACAATATACATTTCATAAGACTACACTTTGAGTTACTTCTACTTCATTTAATCACGATAATTATAATGAGGCAATTTACAAAGTGGAAAAAAACCATCGGATTAGTTTTTCATCCTTCAAAAAACTAATGACTTACGTAAGGATATATAAACAGTACAAGTGTCTAAGGGTCTTCACTCATCACTGAAACTCGGGGGTACTTTATCAACCTGAGATAAAAAGAAGCAATTAGGTTGTTTTAATAATAGAACAGGTGTGTTAGTAAGAGAACAGGTGTGTTAGTAAGAGAACAGGTGTATTAATAAGAGAACAGGTGTATTAATAAGAGAACAGGTGTATTAATAAGAGAACAGGTGTATTAATAAGAAAACAGTATTAATAAGAGAGAACAGGTGTATTAATAAGAGAACAGGTGTATTAATAAGAGAACAGGTGTATTAATAAGAAAACAGGTAGTGGCGTCAAATTAGAACAGATAATAGTAACGATAGAATCTAGTGAAGCATAAGATGAGAAAAAGTAGGAAAGAGACATTAATGACAAGAGGTACACAGATATTTAATGGGATTTTTTTCTGTGTGTGTGTGTGTGTGTGTGTGTGTGTGTGTGTGTGTGTGTGTGTGTGTGTAAGGACACCAGTAGGAGCTGTCCATTGTGTCACTCCTTCCCCCACACGGCGTCAGTGAGGTGATCATCTCCCCCAAGGCGCTGTGGCTGATGACCAGAAGTGCTTATCTCTGTTTAATGACGAGGGGGAACTTACCTCCCCCAAGGCTTTGTCAAATGTACCCAGTCCTACCGGGCCCTGACCTAACTTATACCATCGATTTAGAAATTTTATTCAAGGATCTCTGTCCTAAAGAGATCCAGTACTACAGTAATGCCCCAATCCCGAAGAGTTACAATTTGACCTGCAGTCATCACTGTCAGGTGTATACCTGCTGATGAGAGGCACCAACCTCCAGCTGAGGTCCGCCAGATTAAGGAAGTGCGACGCGCCAACAAATTTTGTAAACAAGTCCGTGTCCTCCTGAGGTAGTCAACACTCTGTGTGCCAGGTCTGAGAGCGTTTATTACAGAGTTCCCAGGTCGTTAGTAACAAAGATCGAGGGAGTAATTACTGTACACAATACAACGCCAAATCCAACCAGACTTACCCACTCTCACCAGAAGTGAGTCAAGTAAAACGTCCATAGATTTTATAAAGCCAGAAGAGCAGTGGTAGTTATGTACCAGCTGGCGTCTCAACCACCATCGCTGGTTGCCTCCAGGGCTGGTGCAGGTGTATAAATAATTCAGAGAACAAGACTAAGCCCAGTCCTACTTGTCCCCATTCTATCGTAACCTAACCATCAAGTTTGGGCCTATTAGGACTAGACCCTTTAGAATAGGAGTCCATTATGACTACATCCCAATCCTAATAATAAGGTTGACACCTTATAGGTCTGGGGCCCGCACCACCACCTCCGATGTCTGCTCTAGAGTTGAGCTCTTTCACGGGTCACCATCACCAATATGAAAGTTTGGCAATCATAAACTTCGGTGTTCTCAGACTGAGGACAACATCCAGTGCTGAGATATGACATTCCATTTGTTGCCCATAAGTCACGATTACATATTCATAAGGAGTACGGCGGTCGAGTGGATATAGCGCTAGCCACCTGTTTAGAGGTCAGTCGTTCGATTACCGGGCGGTCCAGTTCACCCAGCTGTAAAAAGGCACCTAAGTTTATAACTTAGGAAAGTGAAGGCGGTCGAGTGCAGTACCGGCTATGTTGCCTCCTTGTGTACCGAAGGCTTAGTATACAGTGTGCTGTATCCACACTGCCCCTAACGGGCAGCCATGCCTATGGAACCAACTTTCACTTTTACACTTATTCATAAAGAGGTTCGGGTTTGGGACATACAACAGTAGTAGTAATAACCGCTTTTTGATTTTTGTAATGATGAATTAGATAGTTCCCTGTTGCAGATAATCGCACCATGGAGACTCCTGTAGAAGATAAGAGACTGGAACTACTGTAGGAGTCTTTCTGTATATCACGTTATTGAGTCTGCATCCGTCACGAAATGAGAAAGAGAGTGATTCGATAGAGAAGATTCCTTTACGGTGACTGGGAGACAAGTAGAGGATCAGTACAGTATGTAATAGATTAGATAACAGATCAAATGGGTACCAATCCTAATGAAGCATCAGACCTAATGATCCCCAACTTAACTATTACTGTACGATTAGGGCCGAGTCATAATAGGCCCAAATCCTTAATCGTCTTAATCACATCACATTGTATTGGATCCTTTACGACTGGATCCTTTGTGCTGCCGTCCATCTGTAGCCTGCCAATGCTCTTCATTACGGAGCCATCGACGAGTGGGTCAACCTTAATTGGGACTTGAGAGCAAACCGCTTCAGGTGACGCATTAAGCTATTACCTGTTAATTGGTTACGTGTGACTTAGTAATAGGGTCCCGCCCGTTTCTGTAATCCCTGTAACGTAGCTGTTATATAGTAGACTGTGTGTTGACTGTAATATTCACGTGTCTTCCTCTATGGTGGGAGTTTAACTAAAGAGTTAATGTCATCGTAACCAAGAGGTGGTCGGTGTCTTGTTAATGGTGTTCGGATGAAGAGTATGACTTTTCCTGTGACTTTTTTCCGTTCATGAGCCTAACATAGTATGTGAATGTGATTATACAAATGCCACGTAATTGCCGCTCCTGATGACAGAAATTACGATGAATGCGTTGGTTCGCTCCATCACACTGTAGAGGTATCCCACCACATTGCATTTCCGTGTGGCTGTCTCTCTCTCTCTCTCTCTCTCTCTGTGTGTGTGGTTGATCTCTCATATTAATACAAATTCGTGTAATATTTACTTATTAGAGTCATTTACACTTCGTAATAATAATAACATTGTTTCTTAATCATCAATTTTGTTATTTCAGAAAAAAATTACAAAAGATGTATCAGCAGCGAGACACAGGGAGGCCAAATACTGCAGCAACTCCCACAGGTGAGTCTAATTCGTCGGTGCTGTCAACGATAGATTCTCCTTCCTGACGGAGGAAGACCATTGGGGACACTTCCTCTGTTTCCTCCAGCCAAGTCGATCAGGGAAATTATCTGATATCAATGGTGCTCATTTCTTAATCCTTCCCACA